>NW_023396525.1:121097-304393 GCF_011125445.2 Fundulus heteroclitus
ATTGTTTTTTTTTTTAAGAAGAGTAGTGGGTCTAAGTGCAGAAAATGCAAAACCTTTAGTAAAAAAAAAAAAAATGTAATAAAATTCTGGAATCTTCCAGTCAAGCGGTTAAGCTGTAAGAGAGAGACCTTTCACTTTTCAACTTTACCTAGATTAATTTCGGAGGGGTAAAAAAATCTAAATGATGCATGTTGACTGTATATATACATAAGACTGTTTAAGTATTTACTCATTATGCAGTATCAAAGATATATTTAGAAGCAAATTTCACTTTTTCAATTATTTTACAAAATAAAATATGATGCTGATGAAAGAAAGCCGAGATGGAAGCTGAACTTCTATCTCCATTACTCCTCGCAGCTTTCTTGCGGGAAGCTATTGATTTCCCCTTTAATGTGAAACATGGACCTACACCTTTCTGTGTGGTCAAAGATAATGGCTTGATGAAGTGTATATAATACTTGCCAGGCTCCATTTTTAGAGAGCTGTGATAAAAAGTTCATGTGCATGTGCAGAGGGATCCTGCACGAGCTGGCCAACGCGGGTAATCTTTACAATGGTATTAAATTACATGCTCAGATGAACGTTGGATTTTATGGTCACTCTGTGCGTGGTGCTTTCTCTTGTGCAGATGGCTTGGAGGGATAAGGTCTGCTCTGGTGTCAGGGGGGAATAGTTATTTCATGTGATAAATGCTAGTCTCTTGCCATTATCATGCTACCTCTTTGCAGGATAGAGCGATAAGTCCCTGAGGCTAATGCATGCACACACATGCCTCCTCAGATTTGCAGCACCTGTTTTATAGAACATGCTACCTAACAGGCCTTTCTGGATAATTTGAACTAAAGGTGGTATTTGTTGCTGTAAAACATACAATAACACCCACGCTGATTCCTCCAGGGAGAGTTATTGAGTTTAAAAGGGATATAGTGACCAGGGGCTGACTTTATGCACACAGTGTGTTGACAGCAAAATATATATGACCATATTAAATGAGATTTTAAAGCAAAGAGTCATGCTTGTTTTATAAATTAGATGCTGCATATATCATTAATAAATGCTTATGATCTGAGATAGTTATTTACTTTTGCAGTCCTCCTGTCAGACTGTTAAAAGTTGTACCACTTAGCGTATGGTAGGATGAAGCAGTGCTTTTCTAATCCTCGCCATGTGCCCACAGCCCAGTTCCTCTTCTACAATCACAGAGAACTCAGCTCCTTAGAATTAATGTCAGCACCTAGAACACATCATTATTTAATGCCAGCTGCATTGCACTTTGAGCTTCAGTTGATGTGTGGGGATGTAAAACGGGGTACCCATAACCCTTCTAAATCCGTGGGAGAAATTGAATAGATGCAATTTATTATTACAGCGTTTCAGTCAATAAATTCAACAATGTTGAATGTGAAGAGAAAATAACAGCGCTTTTGGATAGTACTCCAATTTCTTGAATGATTTCACATTTCATCATGTTACCACCACTTACTTCAATGTATTTTATTTACTTGCCCCAGATTCTCAACTGCAATCAGTTCTGAACTTTGACTGGACAGTCCTAACACACCATTATGCTTTGATCTAAGCCGTTGCATTTCATCCTAACTGTTATTGTTTGTTGTTTTATCTTTATTGTTGTTATGCTGTCTGTTCTGTACAGTGTCTTTGAGTGCTCTGAAAGGTGCCTTTAAATAAAATGTATTATATTTATTACTATTCCTTTGTTGTTCCATTTTTGTATCAATTCTATACACCCTCTCTCTACCTGCAGAAGAAGAGCATCCCCACAGCTTGATGCTTCCCCCACCACACGTCACAGTGGGGATGATGTGTCCAGTGTAATGAGCCATGTCCGTGTTCCACCCCAAACAGTGTTTCAATCATTGTGTGTGCATGGCTTGTGGTAAATATTAAAAAATTGATTTCATTTTGGCAATTTTAAATGAAGGCCAGATTTGGTCAGATGTGCAACCAATAGTTATTCTGTTAACAGATTGTCCTACCTGAGCTGTAGACCTATGTGGCTTCTCCAGTTACCATGGGCCTCCTGGCTGCTGTTGTTTTACAACCTGACCCTGTTTTAAATTTCTCCACAGCTTTATACCTGATTTATCTGATGTGTCCCTTTGTCTTCATGATACTGCTTGTTCACTAATGTGTTCTAACAAACATCTGAGGCCTTCCCCAAACATTTATACGGAGATTTCATTGACTAAGTGGGATTAGTCAATGAAATATAGGTTGTGCTGGATTTTATTTTGTGGTATCACATTAAATAGGACATCATACATTGGAAGAAAACACAACAGATTCTATGAAAAAATACATGACTGCATGAATATTTTTCTAAGAGACTTTATGTACTGCAATATTTTTCTGTATAGACTGGTCTCCTTCTGTGTGTGTGTGTGTGCGTATGTGTGACTGTACACGCTGTTACATCCTCCGACATCCTTCCTCAGATAACAGGCAATAAGTGTGTCATTCTGAGACCAAGGCATTGCACTATGGGAAATCTCAGATGCCGCTCAAATCATCCGTTGCAGAGACGGGGAGACAGAGAGGTCAGTAAATTCATAGTTGTTTTTGTCTGTCCACCACTTACCTACAACCATCTGGCCCCATGGCCCAGCCCACTTAAACAAACTAAAAGCCTGTAGGAGAAGGAGAGGGCTGGCAGTTGTCTGGGTCAAACTGTGGCGTCTTGTTCGGGTTCATCAAGGGTCCTTAAATCTCAATGCAACCTGTGATCCGAGGGATGGCGATCTATGGATTTATATGTATAAGATTTACAGTACAATTCTGACTAATCATCACACTAAGGTAAAATTGGTTTTGTGTAATAAGACACAAAACACCAACATTGAAACTGTTTATTTTGTTCCTTATAAAGTGCAAAATATTACAGTTTCAAATGACAAATATCCAAAATGAAATGTGATTTTGCGCAATAATGACGTTGTGTTTTTGATTAAAGGGGTTTAGAAAAATGCAAACTCTTGGAAGAATTAGGAGCTGTATTACTCAGAAATATGATAATTTTACCGGAAAAACATTAGTGTTTGTGAAAGGTTATATTTAGAACTCTCTTTTTAAGCCTTTTGTGAGAAGTGATGGAAGACATGAACCTCTTGTGCAATGGTTAATGCTGGTGAACCAGATATTCAGCCATAAACTAAGTTACGTTTTTAAAAGGTTTATTGTGAGGATGAATAGTGGCAGCTGAGGCAAGCAAGCAGAACCAGTCTCGGCAGACGAGTTATGGCTGGAGGTGCAGGCAGGCAGGGATGAGCAGGAGACCAGAGGATGCAAGTAGTGAACAGACCAGAACAGGCGATGTGGACCGAGGAACCACCAGAACGGGGAAAGCAAGCGACTGGGACTCACTGGGAAACAGGCAGAACTGCAGCATGCAGACACAGGCAAAGTTCTTCAGAGAAGCGAACAGAAGAGTCCAGCCGGCTGAGCACACAGGAACTGGTAGAGTCAAAGCACATCAAACGAGACAAGATGAGATGAAACGAGAAGAGAGGTTCTGGCCGGGATGAGTTGGCTGAAGCACCTAAATGTCAGCAGGTGGACAGGTGACCAGAGTTGACAGTAGTTACTGGAGTGATGTGATGTGAGCTAAGTGATTGGTGGCTGAGAGGTGACAGGCTGAAAAAGTACAGAAAAGTCCAAAATAAACAAACAAAAACCTAAATCCTGACATCTTGAGTATCTTGAAGGTTCTTCATTTGTGTTCAGATTAGTTGACGGACCATGACTGCAGATTTTGCTTGTGTGCTGATCTGTCGTTGAAATGCAATTTGAGCTGCATTTTAGGTGATTCCACCATTGCAGAAAAGTTTCCATTTCATTTTGGGATGAGAATGATTGTGAACTGAGAGACGAATCAATAATAAAAAAAAAATCATTGGTAGAACTTTAGTATGAGAGCTATATGTTTAAATACAACATGTTCTTAAAACAACACATGCTCTTTTAGATTTCCTCAATGATTCTCTGACATGCAATGCATTGTTGAGAAAACCTGTCACCAATTAAAATGTATTAATCTTTTAATCCAACAATTAAATGACTGTCATAAAAACAGCTTTCAAAATATAAGAATATGAACATTTTTCAAATATAAAGTGCATGAAAAATACAACACACAAGTTCCAATGAATTGGAACCTGGAGCATGCTTGCCCCATGTTGGAGAATGGTAGACAACAACATCTGAAGTGTGTTTCTTGTGTCCAGTTTACTACGTAACTTTACATTTTCTCACTACACAACCTTTTGAATATTTCTAAGGTCAACGTAATTGTCTGCGACTAATATTTTTAGTGGATAATTTTTTTGGCAGTTGTGAATGGCTTCTTATGGCAATGTTCATTCCAAAAAAAGGTAAAAAACAAAGCAACTGGACTTGTTTTCTTATGGCAATGTAGTCAGCCACCAAGCATGACGCAAACAACATTTTTGTTGATTAGACTGAGTGGTGTCTTGACATGTGTCAAGAGTCAAGAGTCATAGAAAGATGTAACGTACAGAATCTGACCATGTTTCAGAATAAAACAGTTTTGAAAATAAAAATCATTCAGACTCAGATAGTAGTCTGAATGGTGGCTTTCCCTGCGCTCATTTGCATTTAGATGTTGAGGGTTCTGGTTGGGGTGTGTGTGTCTGGGGGGCGGGGCTGGGGGGGGTGCATTGGCACTGGCTGCCTTTTGGGGGATGGGGTCACTTTAGAACAACATGCAACAACACAACATTTGAGCAGATGTAGGCAGGCTTAGAGTCTTTTTCACACCCCTGTTCTCCGATTGCCATCCAGAGCTTGAGACCTAGAGGAAAAGTGGGCTGCTTAGCCGGGCTCTGGGCTGGGGATGGCCGTTGGGTCCTGGGGGTCGGCTGGGGCTGGCACCTCTGCTTTCCCCGGTAATAGGGTGTAGGGCTTAAGGACTTTGGTAAAATAACATCACTGCTGGATGGTGTTTTCAATCCCATGCTTAAAGCTGTTGCAGAACTGGAGAGTGCCCTCTGTGACAGACTGCTGTATCCCAAGTGCACAGAGGAGTACTATTAAAGATCCTTCCTATCAGCAGCTGTTAGACTTAATTACCATCATAGCTCCCAAAAACCTCCATAAGAAAAACTCAAAAACCTTTTATATTCTTATATTCTATTTTTTTCATTCTTGTAAATAGCTTGTTAGTATTTTTCATGCATACATATGCATATCTATTTTCTACATTTATTAAAATCACCCTCCTCTGTTGCACACTTCTTTATAACATCTTGATTATGCTATTTTAAAAAAATTACAGTATTTTTTTCTTATGTTGTAAATTTGTTCTTTGCTGCTAGTACACCTGAATTCCTCCACTGTGGAACAATAAAGGATCTTTCTATTCTCTTCTATCTTTCTAATAAACCCCATTTCGCTTTACTAATCGATATGATAATCAAATGCTTCCCATGTTGTTCATTCTTGGAAATAATTGTTGGAACACCTTCAGGCATTTGTAAATTACACTCAGGGATGAACTAGACTGGTGGAGCTCCTCAGTTTTTTTCCTGGTTGCCTGATTCCTTTTAATATTTCCATAATGTCAGACAATCAAGTAATGTGTTTTATCACATCAGAATCAGAATCAGAACCTGACTAAGACATGGTATTGGGTCATGATTTAAGGTCAGACATTGCTGGTGAATTTTTTTTGGGGTATTTTTTCAAAAACTGCATGTAAATGTCTAAGGTGTTTTCATCTGACACAAGAGAAGCATTCTTGGTAGGGTAACCAATGCTATTCTGCACATTAGCTCTGCTGTGAAACACTACAACAAAATCAAACCAGTGTCTTTACCGTGAAGGCACGACTTGGGATCTTGTAATCAGCTTTTTCTTTGTACCGCATCCAACCTTCCACCAGATATGTACTGATAATCAGACGTGGGACCACCAGCAGGGCACTTGGAGAGAGTACGATGCGTGATGAAGACCTTGAAGAGGAGTAAATAGCTGCTCAAGTGTTGCCTCTTTTTGTGTCATCATTTCAGTGGTGGTGTCGTTCAGGTGCTGCTTGCAGTTAGTGATGCACTAAACAAAGGGTGAAGTGTGTGTGTGTGTGTGTGTGTGTGTGTGTGTGTGTGTGTGTGTGTGTGTGTGTATGGCGAGGAGCTGCCATGAAAGGCAGATGGATTTATTTCTTTGTTTATCCTGGCTCTCTGCCAGAAATAGTCCTGCCTGTAATTTCATTACCAGTCTTTAGTACATCTGTTTATTTAGTGACATCAGGACTGGAGTTTACTCAATGTGCAAGTGTTAGACACTAGCCCTAAATATGATTTTTAATAAGATGCACTCTCAGTTCCTGTTCTAATTAGCCTCAAGCAGAAGCCAAACACTGCACATATGAGCTGACATTGCCTATATAATTTAAGATTACAGGTTTTAATAAAACAGTCTCTTAATGCGTTGTTCAAACTGATCACCGGCTGCTGGGTCAATTGAATATTTAGGAATTTAATTAAACCTCAGTTTGGACCACAACCTTTCAACAAGGCCAAACCTTGTAGTTTAAGCATCAGTGATATAAAAAAGAGAAAGGGTGACGTTCCAAGCATGAATTTTGAGATGTAAGCTCTATAATGCAGTGAAATAGAAATATCTGAAGTGGCTTATCTATTTGATCTTTGAATCCTTTGGTTCAACTGCACAGAGTTGGACTGCTATTATTCTGCTTGTCCATATTAAACTGCAGATTCCTTCGTAACCCTCTAAGGCATACAGCATTTCGGCATGGTTTTTCCCTCTGGACTGCTCTCCTCATTATTCCCAGCATGTAATACAATAGTTGCTATTGACTTCTTGGGAAGCTGCCCTCATACTGAATTGACTGTGTTGCTTTAGCCTTAAAGTAGGTTAATTTCACTCAATGGTACACAGGTAAATATTGCATGAAGCTCCTGAGCCATGCAATATCAGAATTTTGCATCCCTCTGTATGTGTCTCCATATGTTAACTCACGTCTCTTAATGTTTGTTGTGTGGACAGGAGTGTCTGTCCTGGGATTGACATTGTAAAATGAAACAAAATGTGGGCTGTTCATCTAACAAAATAATCCACATATCATCCATTGTCAGATTATTCATGCATCTTTCTGTTTTCTGCTATAGGGAAATCAAATCACAAAGCGAACAGTGACATTAAGAGAGACCTCACAGCTACTAAAGGTGTAGAAAATAACAGTGGCTTATTCAGGGTACGCAACTATATTTCAGCCATTTTGCGGGTATGATTAAAAGAAACACGAAAACCTCAACCAGGATGTCACTGACTGTGCTGCTGCAAATGGTACTAAAATAATACTATTTCTTCCATCTATGTATTGTTGCTAAGATGCCCAGGACTAAAACTGAGTCTGTATACTTGAAAACATTCTATAATCAACATTAGTATGATTGCTAATTCAACAGTAAGCCAAATTATAGCTGAAACAGGGATTCAATGTTCTTATGTAGGGATTTTGGGCGACCCCATACTGTCGTACATCATTTGAAAATCCTAGATATTGACTGGACAGCTAAATGAGTCATCTACTTTAAATTGGTGAGGTTATGATTGGGTGTCTTTGCTTTTCATACAGAAAAAGGTACTGCTAAAAATATGTCTATTCAGAGATGCACAATACCAAGGGCATTCATGAAATGATAAACCTTTTCTGTTTCAAGAATAAAAAAAGTTTAGCAACTAGAAGGGGTGGTTGGAATAAGCAAACCTGTCAGTGTTAAAAATCATATCTCTCTGTATATCTTTTTTTTATCCCAATGTCTACACTCTTTAATATTTTAATCCTATTTTTGCCTTAACATCACAATTTAGCAAAGATTTCATAGATGTTTAATATGATGTCATGATCTTGGCACTAGTGCTGGTCTGATTCACCATCTGACACGCCTGTGCAGCTCCGCCCCGTTCTAATTAGCCTTCACCAGATCCACCTGCACCTCTGACTATTTAACCAGCTCTCAGACCAGTCACTAGTCCCAGATTATTACGAGACACTGGTGAGTTTAATCCAGCATTCCTGAAGCCTGCCTGCCTGCCTGTTACATGACCCGTTTCTGAGCCTCTGTTTCTCTGAGCCTGCCAAGCCCGTCAGACCTGATTGTTGTGCTGTCTGGATCAATGACCTGTTTCTGTCCCCGAATTCTGTGTTGGATTTTCTTTGGATTTCTGCTCTCAAACTTTGGACACTGGTTATTCCCCTGATCATCCTGCCGGACTCTACTAACACGGTTCTGACTCTGTACCTGTTTGACGACCACCAATCTCCTGTCAGTTCAAGGAGTAAGATCCTTCTAGTTGCTCTGACTGGACTCTGAACCACATTGGACTTCACCAGCGACATCTCCCTCCTGCATGAGTCTACCCTCACTCTCCCTGTTGGTTTCCGGACTGTGAGAAGTGGTTCCTGTCTCAGATGCTGGTGATTCACCCTCAACCTGCAGCAGCTTTAATCTCAATAAACTGTTTTCTTAATATCTGATCTTGTCTGGCTGAATTCTGGGTCCTCAGTTTCCAGTCATTACATATGAAACTTGTAAGATCACATCATAAAAGTGGTCTTTTCGATGATTAACTTGAATCATTTTTCTAACAATTTCTTAAAATACCATTTAACATCTTCTGTTATGTTAATTCTCAGAGGACCTTATCTTTTTTTTTTTCCCAGTGTCCTGTCTAGCAATGTGGCAATAGGAATTGATGTCTCAATGCCATATAGAGCTCGACAGATTTTGCTTTTACAAGTGGAGCGAACAGCTTTCGCCATAGTGCTCCGCTTGATTTATGCATGTAAATAGCTTTATTGTGATTCCTGCAGGGAGAATTTCAAATTATATGGACACTACAATGGGAGAGTAGTGTCCATTGCCTGGTCCAACCCCGGACCAGGCCCCCCAAAGAGGGGGGGCCAACACGACCCGTACGGGCCACCCAGCCAGAACCCCCCTCACCCCCTAAATACCTAATAAACCCCCTCCCTCCCCCACCTTACCCTAGCTACCCCTGCCCCCCACCCCTCCTGAGGGGAGCGGAGGCGTCAGCCCCAGACCTGACAAGCCGCTGACTACCCATAGCAGTCCCCCGCCAAGACCCCGGACACAGTGGCCCGCACCTCCTCCAGGCTCCAGACTCCTTGCCGCCATCGGAGAACGGGGGTGTACAAAACCCCCCGATCCTCCCTACGCCCGCTCAGATGTTGTGTTGTTGTGTTGTTGCATGTTGTTCTCAAGTGTGTTTAAAAACTGGGAGCGCCGAAGAGGGTGCACGGCACAGCCCACCCCCCCTCCGGAAGGAAGCTGGTGCCACCCTCTCCAGGCAACTGCCCAGAAACCTCAATGTCTAAGTGCGAGAGGAGGTGAAGGGAGCCGTCCGAGGTGAGGCTCATCCCCCCCCCCCCCCCCCCCCCCCCCCCCCAGACGTCTTCCCCCCACCCACCCCCCCCATACCATGGCCTACATGAGTGTGGGTTGTGAAATTGTTTGGAGTGAAAGATGCATGATAAGATTGGGGAGAGGGACGTCACCAGAAAGTGGCAACCTCCAGTAACGCCCCCTCCCCAAGGACCTACATGTGTGGGGCGTGATGGAGCAGGCAGAGGGAGGAGTCCGGGGATGGGGAGCAAATGACTGGGAAGCCATTCCAGGGAGCCAGCTCCCCTACTGACTCCAATAGGCACCCCCGCTCCCCGAAAGCCCCACCCAGAGAAGGGGGCCTCGCCAGCAGCAGGTGGTGCTATGGACTAAAATTAAGTAATAAGAGTTTACATTTTTTTGCCAGATGAGTTTGGTATATTTATTCTAATAATTTTTTAAAATCTTAATGAGCCAATAGGATTTAAATATATAGTGGATAATATTTTTTGGCTTCGAGTTCCGGGGAGATCACCTTGTCTATGTCATGCTTTAATGCAGGTTAACCCGATCCTATATTCCCAGGTCCAGGCACCGGCACCAGAAAGGGGTATCCAGCCCCCGGACCCAGGAGGTGAACCCCAACATGAAGATGGTGAGGGGACCACCACAACCCAACCTACCCAGTACTTTTGTCCCAAACCCCCACCCCAATCCTAGCCCAGATGGCCCACTGGCCCATCCACCTGAAGATGGGCTCAACATGAAACGAAAGGGCCAGCCAACCAGAGCCCACCCCACAAACCCTGAGGTGCTACTTCCCCCACACCAATCCTCCATACCTAAGCCCCCCTGTCCCCCATTTTTTTGGGGAGAGCAAAAGCGCCAGCCCCAATTGACCCCCAGAATGCCCCAAGCCTACCTCTGCCTGCTCAAATGTTGACTTGTTGCATGTTGTCCTCAATTGCGTCTAAAACTGAGAGGTCCAAAAAGGTGGGTGCCTGGCATAGACCCCCCCCCCCATACCTCCCCTCCCTCAGTGTCAATGTCTAAATGCGAATTGGAGTAGAGGAAGCCACCATTGGTGAGGCCTACACAATAACCTAATACTCCCCGAGATGCTTTATCCCCACATATATGTGTGTTATGAGATTTGTATTGATGATAGTGTCTAAGATGTACACAGGGTCAAGGATGTTGGCAGACAGCGGGGTTGGGAAATCCTCCCCACTCCCCAAATATGCTGCCACCCCCCGAGGTTCTATGTGTGGCAGCGCAATTGTGCAGACAGAGGGAGGTGCCCGGGGATGGGGACGAATGACTGGGGAGCAGCATGCCCTCCCAGGTAGTCAGCTCCCCTGCTGACTCCAATAGGCACCCCCATTCTCACCCACCCGGAGAGGGAGGCTCTGCTAGCCGCACCACCATAGAAATAGGCGTTCTTGCCTACATTTCGGGAAAAATTGTCCACTAGACCTTTAATTAATTTTAGTATTCATAGTTGATTTGGACATTACTGCTAAGCAAATAACACTATGCTATTAAACTTCTATTTATTTGTAATTTTATTGTCTCTTTCAACTTATTGTCAGAATGGGCTCCCATCAGTACCAACATTCTCTTCAGACACACAAATACACACACGGATGAAGATAAAGCTCCTCTGATTTACTGCTTTGCACACATTGTGCTGACACTGGAAATCACACTATGCATCACAGCACCTGATGAATAGGCCCGGTGAGAAGTTATAGTTGGGTTGTAACCCCATGATATATGCAGGATACAAAGGTGCATGAAGGCTGCTTATGCATAAAGTAGTATATCTGGAGCAGAGGCAAAACTCTACTGTCTTGAGAGCTAAGCTTGTAACAAATACACAGTTACCTCTGGGACCAGGGTGTCGAAAAAAGGTGAAACCAATATTTAGAAATATAACATCCTTTCTTCAAATAGTCAGATTTCAACTTAACTTAAAATTCTTTAATAGTGATTGCATTTATAGCTGTATAATACAAGCTTAACCAAACGAGACTTAATGTCTACAACTTCACAGTCATTTTTGCTAAATTTACCTTAAGCTTTGCCAGCAGTCTTTGTTTATTTATTCTGGTGTGAATTATGCCCAGATTTGAAACATGTCAAACCTTTTCGGTCATCTCGTTCCAGCTATTAGGTTATTTTGATGAGGAAGCCACCAAAGTATTCTCCAGAAAGCACAGAGTTTCTTCATATCCACCCTTGTCCAACGTGTTGCTGTGTTTTGCTGGTCAGCAGACCTAAAGGTGCCCTTTTCATTTGAGCACATGAAATAATTTTTAACTATCCCCAATCATGAGAAACATGGAAGGCAAAGGAGGCCCAGCCATCACTGTTTTAAACCTACAACCAGCAAGCTATAGAATGACATGTCTGTTAGCTAACTGGAGTCTCAGAGCAAAAGAAAACAACCCCATGATTTAACCAGCTGCAAAATAAAGACGATAAAATTAAAATTAGCCATTTATTCTCCTTTTGTTGTTATTTGATCTAATTTCTGACTAACAACATTATAATTTTTTTAGCATCACTGGAAATATCTGCTGTTTTTTTCTTTTACATAAAATAACTTTTTTGATTAAGATTTTTGTGTAAATGCAATGATATCATAGTTAGGACCATAGTTAGAATTATCATTAGGCAGTTTAAACGAAAGTTCAAGGTGGAAAACTCACCTCCCTTCAGCGCACCTGCTCCTCTGATTGCCTCGTCAAAGCAGCCGCGCTCCAGCCAATTGCATCCTTCCATCCTGCAAGACGTTTCTTATAAGGAGAGCCACACATGGATCTTCCTGCTCATCAGCTGAGCTTCGACCTCCTCCATCCCATCTCCTTCACGCTTCCAAGCTTCACCTGACTACTCCTCCCTGCTGGGCGGCACAGTGGCGCAGTGGTTAGTAGTCTCACAGCAAGAAGATGCCAGGATCAAGTCTGAGGCTCAGCGGAGGCCTTTCTGTGTGGAGTTTGCATGTTCTCGCTGTGTCTGCGTACGCTTCCTCTGGGCACTGTGGTTTCATTTACCACCAAAGACATGCTGGTCAGGTTGGCCATTAGAGGCGATGTGCTCAGTAGCTGCGGCTAACGCTAACTCTCCATCTGATCTACGAAATTTTATTGTATGTATAATGACAAATCACTTTATACTTAACACTTTTCAACCAAAATATTTGAAAATAATATTGCATTGCAGATTAGGAGAAATAAAGATTATCCTAGCAGTGGGGGATCATGGAGGCTCATATGTTTTCCTCTCTTCCTTTTTCCTTCTTTGGCTGCAAGTTTACGCACAAATGAACTCCAGTCGTGTTTTTCCTCTATCCAAAATCATTACATTACCTGCAAGTCATCAAAACCTTTTTCATTGAACTCTAGTCTGGTTAGTTTTGACCACATTTTTGCTAGCTTCCAACAAGCAGTAATCCTCGCCATCTCCTTATTCTTTTTAAATTGAAATGTGGCTGATGATTATGCAAATTTCTAATAGACACCTAAAATAACAACCCAGAGTCCAGACAATTTAACTCTGGTAATCTTTTTTAAATAACACAACTGAAAAGTAAAATATTGTTGTAGTTTGTGTGGTTTTCGAAAACTGAAGGTGAGGAAACCCCTACAAGTAATGGATCTGAATTAAATCTGAGATTAGTTCATGTTCTACTAATTGTGTACACAGTTTTAACTGAGGAGGGGAAAGTTGTTTCTACCATTCAGAAGGTTGATGGTTTGATTAAGAAAAGTACAGCAATATCTCATCCATTACCCCTACACATAATTTTAACCACGTTTTTTATTCTCAAACAATGAAGTTGTTCACACAAGAACACCAAAATCTTAACTTGAGATGTAGATTTGTGTTAATTTGGCTTTTGGTTTTCCTCCCAACTTTCTTTAAGAGCTATTCTACCAGTACTGCTGGAAAAAATTTGTATATTTAAAATGTTAAATTCATGCGTTACATAGACTCATTAGACAGAGGGAAATATTTTTGACAATTGCTTACAGGTAACAACAACCCCTAATTCAGTTGCTTGGAAAATTTAAATATTAAACTCATGGTGTCACGCCCTAATCAGCTAATTATCTCAACCTATCTACAAAGGTTTCCTGAAAAAGAAAGTGGAGTGGAAGAAAAATGTTGGGTAGGAAAAGGTGCAGCGGCATCAGAAATAAGCACATCTTTCAGCGGATTGTCAAGCAAAATCCATTTAAGAATTTGGGGGAGTTTTACAAGGGCAGGAGTCACCACATCGAAAGCTGCAGATAAATCCTACACATGGGCTACGCATGTTGTATTCCTTGGGCCAGGCCACTCTTAAACCAGAGACAACATCAGAAACATCTTACCTGGGCTAAGGAGAAAAATAACTGGACTGTTGCTCAATGGTTCAAAGTTCCCTTTTTAGATGCAAGTAAAGTTTGCATTTCATTTGGAAATCAGGCGCCCAGAGTCTGGAGGCAGTGAGGAGTGGCACAGAATCCACATTACTTTAAGTCCAGTAACACTTTTCACAGTCAGTGATGGTGTGTGACACAATGTCACCTAATTCTGTTGCTCCACTGGGTTTACTGAAGCTCAGAGTCAACACAGCCATCTAGCAGGACATTTTCTAGTGCTTCTTGATTTTTGCTGCTGACAAGCTTTATGCAGATCCTGATTTCATTTTCCAGCAGAACTTAGTGCCTGCCTACACTGCCAAAGGCACAAAAAGCTGGTTCAAATGATCATGGTGTTACATTACTTTACTGACCTGTACCTCATAGAAAATCTGTGGAGTGTCAAGAGGAAGATGAGATACACCAGACCCAACAAGCCAGATGACCTGAGAGCAGCTATGAAAGCAACCTGGACTTCCAGTATACCTCTGCAGAACCACAGGCAGATCTCTTCCCTGCTACACATTGAAATCATGCAAAATGCCCAAACAAATTTTTAATGCAGAAGTGAACATAGTTTATAAAAGTCTGACATTTCTGTATAACACATTTTTTTTGTTAATTTTCTGTGAAATAATAAAAATTTCTGACACACTAAAGTTAAGATGACAATTTCTGATATGAGTGACAACATTAAAAAAAACTGCCAATGTATACCCAGAAAGTCAATTCAGTCCAATCACTTAGACAGATTAAAAGGCAATAACTAACATTTTAAATTCCATCACAGTTAACTCTGTCAATGTTGGTTTATTATTCATATTGGTAAAAAGTTTTCTTTCTGGAGAAACTCAGCCGAAAGCATTGGGGATCTGACAGGATCTCTCTTCCCGAACTAACAGTGGACAGAACCTGGTGGTTTGTGAGCGCCAGCCTTTGCTCCGACCGACTGGGGTGTAATTCAATTCAATTAAATTTTATTTATATGGCGCCAATTCCCAACACATGTCATCACAAGACATTATACAAAGTCAAAATTCTATCAAACCATCCAGACAGATTGGTCAACAAGTTTCTTATCTAATGAAACCCAGCAAATTGCACTGAGTCTTGACATGCAGCCTTCACTCCTCTGGAAAGAGCGTTGAGCCACAGTGGACAGTCGTCTGTATTGTCAATGGCTTTGCAGCAATCCCTCAGAAGACTCTCATTTAACAAGAGGAAAACCTCCAGCAGAACCAGGCTCAGTGTGAATGGTCATCTGTCTCGACCGATTAGGGGTTAGAAAAGACTGAGCAGAGACAAAAAAAAAACAACACAGAAGCACACATTGATCCAGGAATCCTTTCTTTGTTAAAGGGTAATGACAGACACATGCAAAAAGCCTGATAACTGAAGGATCTTCCTCTCATTCTACTTTTGGAGACTCTAGGAACCACCAGTAGACCTAGGGTCTGAGAGCGAAGTGCTCTGTTAGGAACATATGGGGTAATCAGAGCTCTGATATATCATGGAGCTTGATTTTTAAAGGCTTTATATGTGAGAAGGATACTTTTGAATTATTTTCGGGATTTAACAGGAAACCAATGAAGAGAAGCTAAAACTGGAGAAATAACATCCCTCGTGTTGATTTTCATCAGAATTCTTGCTGCAGCAATTTGGATCAGCTGAAGACTTTGAACTGCATTTTGTGGACTTCCTGATAGTAAAGAATTGTAATAATCCAGCCTTGGTGTAACAAATGCATGGACTAGTTTTTCAACATCGCTCCTGGACAGAATATTTCTAATTTTGCCAACATTCCGGAGGTGAAAAAAGGAAACTCTGGAAAACAGTTTAATATGGGATTTCAATGACATGTCTTGGTCAAAAAGAACACCAAGGTTTTTTACTTTATTACCAGAGGCCAAGTTAATGCCATCCAGATTAAGTGATTGATTAAGAAGTTTATTTTTTGAGGACTCTGGTCCAAAGATTACAACTTCTGTATTGTCATAATTTAAAAGCAGGAAATTTAAATTAATCTAGGTTTTGATGTTATCAAGACATGCCTGTAGTCGAAGTAACTGATTGGATTCATCAGGATTTATGGATAAATATAGCTGAGTGTCATCAGCATAACAGTGGAAATGAATCCCATGCTGTCTGATCATTTTACCAATTGGAAATGTACATATAGTAAAGAGAATTGGCCCAAGGACTGAACCCTGTGGTACTCCACAAGTGACCCTAGAGTTTGATGAAGATTTATCATTAACATGAACAAACTGGAATCTGTCAGACAGATGAGATTTAAACCAGCCTAATGCTTTCCCCTTAATCCCTACAGTATGTTCAAATCTTTCTAGGAGAATATTGTGATCAACTGTTTCAAATGCAGCACTGAGATCTAACGGGACAAGTATAGACACAAGTCCATTATCTGAGGCCATGATAATATCATTAGTGACCTTCACCAGAGCTGTTTCGGTGCTATGATGAGCTCTGAAGTCTGACTGAAACTCTTCAAGTAGGTCATTACCTTGCAAATGTTCACAAAGTTGATTAGCAACTACTTTCTCAAGAATTTTAGATAAGAAAAGAAGATTAGATATAAGTCTGTAATTTACTAAATCATCTTGATCAAGAGAGGGTTTCTGGCAGCATTAGCTCCTCTAAACAGTCAGTTATAACGACTGTAGAATGTTACTATTAATATTGGTGGTCTCAGTTGAAAGAAGTAACAGGAATGATCAGGTTTAATAACCAGAGGTCCCCTATTTTTCTCCTGTCCCAGTTCACCACATTAGGCTTAAATTAATTACAAATGGACTATGTAATATCAGAAACTCATCGTGGTTTGTGGGTTAGAGTAGTTGTCTGCTTGGTTTGCATGTCTCAGTGTCATTTAAATATCTAGATACACTGAGCAGCTTTCTGTCTGAATTTCTCAATAAAGCGGCATCAAAAGCTTGAGATGGCCAGCTAACACACGGTTTCCAATCCACTGTTGTGTAAAACACGCACAAAAGAAAGGAAATAAATATATATATATACCTGAAAGTACAAAAGCATCAGTGAGTCATCATAGAATAGGATGGAGAACAAAGTAGTGTCATCCAAACATTTGCTAAATTTTAGGAATATAATTTAAAAGAACACGAAAAATACCCTTTTAGGCTTTAAAATAAGCAATACATTACCTTGCAATAAGTACTGACTTGTATTTTTGGTGTTTCCACTTTCAATCTAACAAGCAGACTGTTTTATCTGGCATGCAAATTATGAATATGTTTAAAGCAACTTGCTTTCATGTCAACATAATATTATCTAAGCACTACTCAGAATGCGGCCAGAAAAACTGGCCACACTCTAATCCCATGTTTACCAGCTGAATTAAAGCCTTACAAATATTTTTTTTAAGAAGTGACAGGTACTATGCTCAAATTAGTCCCTGTAAAAAATATTAACTCTTAAGAATAATGCATCCCCTTGAAACAGCACATGAATATAAGCTCCATTTAAGTTTATTCAGCTGCTGGTGCAAGTCACAAAACAAGCCCAAATAAGACGTATCATAACCCATTTCCTCACGATTAGGCATGCTTCGCAGGCGCTAAAGGGATTTAAGTCATGATAATAAAGATAAAAAAATAGACATTAATGATTTTGTTATGTTAATTAAAGGCAAGAGGATTAACAGCAACATAGGAGCCCTGTAAAGCAATCAACACACAAGGGGCTCTGAATTTTTCCCAAAATCATTAATAATAAATAAATTTGGTCCCTGCTGCGATCAAACAAATTGTATTAGACAAAGGAAAAAAAACATTCACATCCTCCGAAGACTTCGGGGGGACCTTGAATTATAATTTCCGAGTATAAAACTCTAGTAGAATTAGTATTCAGTTGCAGTGAGTCGTTGCTAAATTGTGTAACATCACAGTTTTTAACGGGTCTGACTCGTCAGCTTTGGTTTTCAAGCACAACGCACTGTACTTATCCGAGGATGCTGCACATATTCCCATGAAAAGTCTGAGACAAACCAGGAATATATTAAAGCTTTAAATAAGTACCTTTGGCAAAAGCAAACACTTTAACTTCTTTGAAGCACTGCCTACAGATAAAAGTGATATTCTCTGAACAACAAAGATACCCCCCCCCCATCCCCCTCGCCAGGAGTCAAATTGGCAATGGTAGCATTGCTAGAACTTTGCTTTCTATGAAGATTAATTTAATTCAACTAAAAAATGTTTGCAAGCTAAATTATAATAAGACGAGGCAGCAATTTGAGCAGGATATGCTTTTTCTACTTAACTGTAAGCATCAGCACAGATCACAAAAAAGGCATTTTGCTTCATTTTAATCAACATTAATTTTCACTCGGCTGTGACAGATGGAGCTACAACCCTGATCATGTACAGTTGTGGTCTTGGTTAAAAATAAATTATGTTCATTAAGTAAGAAAATGATTAGATCCCATTAGTGAGGCTACTAATCAGGCCTTCAATCCAACCTGCAGCTGTGCCTCTGCTCCCTGCCTGCCTGGATGAGCTCCTCTCTGCCTCTCATGCAATGTCCCTGTTAAATTGAATAAAGTAGTGAAATACAATATACCGTAAGACACTATAAATTACCACTTTAAGAGTCTTCCACTTTGCAAAGCGAGAAGATCTTTGTCTGTAGAATTATTTTCTTCTTTTTCAGTTTAATACAAACTTTCTTCAATAAACATATTGTCATATTTTTCTTGAATTGCTTACACTCTGCTCAGATTTGGCGTGATACCTACAAAAGTTTTCTTTTTTGAGATTAACTCTAATGGCTTTGCTGTACATTAGATTTAGTAAAAAACAAGCAAACAAACAAAAAATCTTATCATCCATTCAGGTGGCTGTAAGACCTTATCATTTGACATGCTCATAAAAAAGTGCCCCTGTTATTTGTTAAAAGGATATTTATGTGAATAATCTTATTATTTATTTCCTTAAAATTAGTAATCCATGAAGATTTACAAGAATGAATAATGAACTACAAATATGATTGTGGATTGTCAATATCTGCATTTGAATCTTCGTTTGGGATTAGGACCTATTTAAATTTGTTGAATATACAACAATCCTGACCCTAAGAGTTATTATGGCTAAACTTAGGTTGTTGAGATGTGATTAATCTCTCTGACATGAAAATAAGGAAAAAATGGACTCCATTTACTTTTGGCTCTCTGACATGACATAAATCTTCTGATACCTGCAAGTCTTTCTGATTGGCTGGTCAGCGTCTCGTGGTGACTCTTTCACCAGGAAACGTAAGTTCCTGAGAAGCTAAGTTCAGGAAATCAGAGAGAACCATTCAATCCATCAAGAGTAAGACCAGTCTGAGCTAGTCCGAAAGCACAAGACTGACAAACCTTTTGATATTCCTTGGCATTAAATATTTTTGTCTGCATTCTCTACAATGTTCTGCTTGTCTACTTCCATGTAGACTGTGTTCTTTGTTCCTAATCCACAGTGGACAATCCGTCATCTTAAGATTTACAAGTTGTCAAGGAGAGTTTGCCCTTTATCAAATCAATAATCCAGTCTCAGTGCGATCCAGAGACACTCAGCCCTTCAATGACCTGTGCCAGAACAGACAGCGTCTGCTTCGGAGCGACCTCGGAATCAAGCAGTTGTTGTGCCAAGAATTCTTGGCCAAACTGAGAGGCAGGGGTTCGGACCCACACATTTGCAGAAAGATAACTGGGTCTGTGCCTGAAAAAGCTCAAGTTCAGAAAGGGTAAGATGTTCCGTGTTGGTTTACTGTGGTGGTTATAGTGTTGGCAAAGCTAAAAGGTCAAGGTAGTTCTAAGCCTATGTTTCATCTTCCCTTTTCTTGTCATTAAAACCTTTCTTATAGCTTCTAAGATAATTATAAACTCTTAATAATTCTCAACATGTTTAAAAAAATATTGTGAACATTAATTTTGTCTTATTTTAATGTGAGTTTTTTTTATTATTTAATAACGTGTGAAGATTAACTGGTTTTTGTTTGGTAGCCATGTTTATTTGGTTCATTTTTGTCAGTCATCAGTAGAGCGTACCAATTAGTTTGATTAATAATTAATTTAATTCTTGATTTACTCTATTACAACCTATTGTTATACCTTAATATAACATTTAGTTAAATCATTAATTGTAGTATTGATTCTAAATTAACTACAATCCAGAAAAATGCATATAAATCCTATGATTTTTCTTTATCATGAAATAGAGATTGGTCTTTCGAAGGGCAAGGATATCATCCTCCCAACTGCGTTTGTTAGATTCTGAGACTGCTTGATTTCTGAACATTAAAACTGTTTGTTACCGCTTAATATTGCTCACCTTTCATCATACTTAATCTGGAACATTCCTGTCTACTGTTGTGTTAAAAGTCACTTGATTTTCTTCCTATTTGCATAGCATGTTTTAATTCCTATTCATCGTCTGTGGTTTTATGTTGCCTATACAAAATAAAAATAAAATAAAAAAATCACCTCTCTGTTCACTTAACACTGCTTAGGTCTTACCTTGTTAGTGTTTCTAAAAGTTGGAGCCAATTTTGACACTTGTATTGCAAATTGACTCCTATAGCATTCAGCTTTGATACTTTTAGTAGTTGTGACAATATGTCAGTGCTGTGAATTCTGTGTTCCCGGCAGGGCATTCACACACACACACACACACACACACACACAAATTAATAGATAATTGATTGTAACAGTTACACCTGTGCTTTTTCCTGCAGGTCAAAATATGTGTCATGAGAAAAAAAAGCTCTATTGAGTCTTAAACGGTTAATGATGAGTGTGGAGTCATAGATGCTTTTGTGGAAAAGCCACCTGTTGTTTTTACTGCAACGCAACACCCATCATGGTCTCTGCTTTGAAGGCATATGTCATGGAGAGCTGAAGACAATCTGAAATACTTGCTGCTGGAAAATTACAGTACCATGTGAAAGAGACTGACTTTTGTAGAGTGCAGGGTGTCACCATAGCCTGTGTGGTGGGACTTCTGCAACAGTTATATCTACTTGAGGAAGTTTAGCCTCCTTGATGGATGAAACTGCGTTAGACGATGGGCTCTTGGATGGTCTCTTCATTTAAGGGGTGGTTGGCTCAGAATAAAAGTTAAAGGTTTGTCTTGATCAACACTCACTGATATATGAACATTGGCTTTTGCATTAGTAACCATAATGCAATTGCCTTGCTGAAAATATATGCATGGATGCTAAAAGACTAATGAAAATATAACACTGTCAGGGAAATTTGCAGAGTACCATAAACCAAGGCTGTTGCCGTCCACAAAATTAAATGAATCTTTGTCTGCTGGTACAGGATCATCAGACACAAACTAACATCTGATCTGGATCATCAGATTAAACATCTGTAGTGCTCAGTACAGAAGGCAATGAGAGATTGCCTTTTGAAAGATACCAGTTGATTTTCCACTTAATTATACGCTGTAGTAAATTTAAGAATATAATCTTTCTCTGATCAGTGAATACACAGAGCTACTAGGTCACCCTGATATCACTTTTCTGTGTAGAAGTGGGCATGGATTAAAGAAGAGTTAAATTTAAACATTTTCAGTATCAGTGGGGGTGGGGGTGGGGGGGTGTCTAAAAGTGAAATCAGAGGACGTTCAGAGATGTAAAAATTTCTTTAAAGGATATTTATCTTCTACTTCAGGTTTTTGATGTATTCCTGCTCTAAACATTTAGAGTTCATCAAGACATGAGTAGATGTTAAGTCTATAAGTAGCCCTGAATGAGACGTGTACATTTCCTCTAGGTTTAGACCGAGCAAAACTGTAAGGTTTCAAAGTGGTCTAAGCTAAGAAAGAATAAAAAAAAAAACATTACAAAAAGAAAAGGTTGTTGGTTAAAGGAGCTGCACTTTGATATTGTGGTGAGTTGTGGTGTCTATTTTTTCTTTGCGTTTCCGTCTTTTCAAGAGACCTGGAGAGTGTACCTGATTGGTGTTTGGACTGTTTAGACGCAGTTGACCTTTCTGAGTCATTTAAAATTTCAGCTTCATCTAAACCTTCAACTTGTATGTTAGATGGAATCACAACCAAGTTATTTAAGAAAGTATTTGATTAATGTCCCCATTTTAGACATGATTAATCTATTCCTAGTAAATGGATATGTACCACAGGCTTATGAAGTAGCTGGTATTAAACCTTTTCTTAAGAAACCCTCTCTTGATCAAGATGACTTGATTATCCATAAATCCTGAAGAGTAAATCAATTACTTTGACTACAGGCATGGCATGATGACATCAAAATCTCGATGACATTGAATTTTCTGCTTTTAAATTCTGACCAGACAAATCATCTTTGGACCAGAGTCCTTAAAAATAAACTTTAATTAATTAATCAATTTATCAATCACCTAATCTGGATTGTAATAAATTGGCCTACGGTAATAAAGTAAAAACACCTTGGTGCTGTTTTTGACCAGGAAATGTAATTTAAATCCCATATTAAACAGGTTCTAGGATTTCCTTATTTCACTTTTGGATTATTTCCAAAATTAGAAATATTGTGTCAAACAGTGACACTGAAAAACTAGTCCATGTTAATTCAAGGCTGGATATTGTAATTCTTTACTATCACAAAGTCCAAAAAATGCAGTTCAAAGCCTTCAACTCATCCAAATCGCTGCAGCAAGAATTCTGATGAAAATTAAAAAGAGATCAGATTTCTCCTATTTTAGCTTCTCTTCATGGTCTCCCTGTTAATCAAGAATAGAATTCAAAATTCTCCTTCTCACGTATAAAACACTTAATAATCAAGCTCCATCATATATCAGAGCTCTGATTACCCCATATGTTCCTAATAGAGCACTTTGAATAGAATGGGAGGCATATCCTCTCCTGTGGAATCAACTCCCAGTTTGGTCCGTGAGGCAGACAACCTGTCTACTTTAAAGACTAGGCTTAAAACCTTTGGTTATCCTGAGCTAACTCTGTAGTTATGCTGCTATAAGCTTAGGCTGAGCCTGGTTTTGCTGGAGCTTTTACTCCCTGTTAAAGGGGAGTTTTCCTCTCCACTGTTGCTTCATGAATGCTCAGTATGAGGGATTGTCCTTTTTGACAAAGCCTATAGTTAGAGTGGCTTATGTTACCCTGAGCTACCTCTATGGTTATGCTGCTATAGGCTTAGGCTAGTGGAGGATATCAGGGTCTATTTTTTTTATTTTTCTCACTCTACTAAGTTCTACTGTTCTTCAATTTTGCATTGCTTGTCGTCATTTCAGCTTTTAACTTTTTTGTTCTCTCTCTTTTTCTTCATAGTAGGTACATGTGGTCTGGCATGCTGTTAGCTGTGACATCATCCAGGGAAGACAGATCACCCGCTATTATCATCTAATGTAGAACAGATTACTGGATCAATGTGTGCTTCTGTGCTTTTTGTCTGTCTTGTTGTGTCTCTGCTCTATCTTCTCTAACCCCCAGATGGTCGAGGCAGATGACCGTTCATACTGAGCCGGTTCTGCTGGAGGTTTTTCCTTCCCGTTAATGGGGAGTTTTTCTTTCCACTGTCGCTTCATGCTTGCTCAGTATGAGGGATTGCTACAAAGCCATGGACAATGCAGACGACTCTCCCTGTAGCTCTACGCTTCTCCAGGAGTAAATGCTGCTTGTCAGGACTTTGATGCAATCAACTAGTTCCCTTATATAGAATTTTTTTTGACCAATCTGTATAGTCTGATTCAATCTGTATATTCTGATTGATTTTGATTTTGTAAAGTGCCTTGAGATGACATGTTTCATGAATTGGCGCTATATAAATAAAATTGAATTGTATTCAATACAGGTGACTGTCCACTGTGGCTCTACTATGAACGTAATTTTGAATCAAAACTATTTGTGCATTGTAAGTGTGCATTTGAAGTTGCAGAAAGAGTTACATTATAAATTTTGTATTTGTAGAATTTAAAAACAAAATTCACAAGTACAACTTTTTTTTTTTACACCTGTTCAAATTTTAAGTACAATTACACAAATTGTGTTTTACAAGTTGAACATCAAAAACCTCTTACATTCTCAGTTTTGCTCTAAATGGTCCAGAACTTATGTAGCAAAACTATTTGTGCATTGTAACTTTGGAGCTTTGTAATTGTAGAGTTTTTTCTATCTTTCACAATAAAAAAAGTTACACCTCTTTATATTCATTCAGTTTTGCTCCAGTTGATCTAAAACAAATGGTGCGAAACAAATTCAAACACGTTCATTAAAATCTTGACAATTTTTTTTAATATATTTTTTTCCTTAACACAAACACAAATCAACGAATACAACTGCACAAATTTGCTGCTGTGAGTCACAAATTCAACTTTACAAGTTACACCTTCATTTTCACTTTAGCTCCAAATGTGACACCAGTATAAATTATCTGTGACTTGTGGGTAGTACCCTTGGTCGTACAGCAGAGGGAGCTGCCTGCTCGATCAGTCTTTACCAACCAGAAATACATATATGGCCTACTGCCATGTTGCCTTCCAAGGACCCCCCAGCCCACGTAGACTTTCGAAAGATGCAGCCATTGATTTTTATTGTATTTTATCATGTTTCAAAGTTGTTTTGCTTGATATGCTCTGCTAGCTTTTTAACTTAACGACACTAGTGTCTTACTTCCTCCATTATGAACAAATAAATGTACATCTTCCAGGAAAGAAGAGTAAATGATGGTCAACGTAAGATTTTTTCTACCAATAATCTCCAGAAGAGAATGAGAAAAATACGCACATCCCTGCCCTCCCATTTTATCTGATTCCAAAAATGGTTAAAAAACATAACAACTGGATGTTTCACTTCCCATCCAGAAAGCTTTCTCAATTCAAATGTCTAGATTAGTGTGGAGTTCACTGGTGTCGTTAAGTTTAAAAGAAAGTTACAATGCACAAATAGTTTTGCAAAAATAGTTCTGGACCATTTGGAGCTAAACTAAGAATGTAAGAGATTTTTGATGTGCAACTTATAGAACACAATTTGTGTACTTGTACTGTAGGATTTAAAGAGGTGTAACTGTTATCTGTAATTGTGAAAGATAGAAAAAAACTCTACAATTAAAAAGCTCTAAAGTTACAATGCACAAATAGTTTTGCAACATAAGTTCTGGACCATTTAGAGCAAAACTGAGAATTTAAGAGGTTTTTGATGTGCAAATTGTAGAATACAAAAAAATGTACTTGTGATTTTTTTTTAATTACAAAACTTATAATATAACTCTCTCTGCAACTTCAAATGCACACTTACAAATAGTTTTGATTCAAAATTACCTTCATATGCTACTCTCTTTCAGCAGTAAATACTACTTGTCAGACTTGATGCCATCTGCTGGGTTTCCTTAGAAAACGTTTTGATCAATCTGTCTATATGATTTGAATGAATTTGACTTTGTAAAATGCCTTGAGATGACATGTGTTGTGAATTTGTGCTATAATATTAATAAAAATTATTTAAAAGTACAGGAACATTCCATCTTCAGCTGATAGTCTTACAGAAACTCCTCAAGTTTTACTCTATTCTTGTTAGAACTAAAAAGGGACTGAGGATTTCCAGCGGATCTGGTGGACTGATACAACTGACTGATCTGTTTGCTCTATATAGGAACACCGATAATATTCACTTGAACAAAACAGTACCATGCCTAACAATCTTTTGTGAAATTGTAGATTCTTAAGATTCTTAAGATCTACTGCAAGCAAGGGAAATATAACTTGATAGAACTTCCCTTCTCAAGGAATTATAACTAACTCAGTATGAGATTTATTACCAGATGTCCGATGGTTCATGAAAGAAAAAAAATATAGGTTAGCTGATGATTTATTTTTTTAAACAAATGTAGCCTCAAAGAGGACACTGTGTCCTCTGTCCTATTTTGGGCCTGTCCCAAACCTAGGGCAAATGCAGAGGGTTGCATCAGGAAGGGCATCCAGCATAAAACATTTGTCAAATTTACTTTGCAAGTCAATAATATCATCTTCATAACAGATCGGTTGAATCCCAGGTTAAAAGCGATCGACAACGGTGACTCATAGTGCACTGGTGGAAATCGGGCTACTGTTGGTCAGCAAGGGAAAAGAAAAAGAAGACGATGTGTCTGTAGACAGAGAGATAAGAGGAAAGACAAGAGTCTATGACTGAGAGTACAGACTTTGAATATTGGAACTAAGAAAGGAAATGCAAGAGACTTAGCTGACATGATGCAGACGAAGAAAGTGGACACATAGTGCTCAGGCGACCAAGTGGAAAGGTAGCAAGACTTGGGGCTAAGTAGAGGGGTTTAAGCTGTTTCACTACGGTGTAATGGAAAGAAAAACAGAGTAGAAGTTATCTTGAAGGAGGAGTTTGTCAGAAGTAAGGCAGCATATACCCATAGAGGAGACAGTGGTCATTGGCGCAGATTTCAATGAACATATTGGGGCAGTAGACGGAGATGATGAGAAAGTGATGGGCAGATTTGATATCCAGAACATGAATGCAGAAGGACAGATGGTGGTAGACTTAGCAAACAGAATGGAAATGACTGTAGAGAGCACCTTCTTCCAGAAGAGGCAGGAAAACAGGGTGACATACAAGAGCAAAGGTAGGAACACACACAGTGGATAACATCTTGTGTAGACAATGTAACAAAGAGCATATAGAGTGGTTGGTATCATAGGTTGGACAGTACAGAGGGAGAGAAGGATTTATGAGAAGACATAAGAGCCCCTGACAAGAGATCCAGGAAGTATTTACAGGAAGATGTTGATAGAGTGCCTAAAGAATTTTGAGCAGGACCGTATTCTGTACCAGTCTCCATCCAGGTGAGGACACCCCTAGTATATGGGAGCTACCCCTAGCAAACCAGATGTACTGGTTAGACACACTGTTTGCATGATTAACTCTGTCACTTACAATGTTTCTAAATATCTGGTTTCTGTAATCGGTCCTTTAGTTTCCAGCTCAGAACACCACATACAGAACACCATTGATTTTGGGGACAAGGTGAGGGATATCATCATGGAGACAGATGGAACTATGATCTACTTTGATGTTTTAAATCAGTCTTTACATGCATTTCTGTTGATGAAGCGGTGGATGTGGTCTGTGCAAGGTTAGAAGCAGACACCCTCCATAGCAGAAGAACCCCTTTTTCTACCGAGCAACTGTGCCAACTCCTAAAAGTGTGCCTGTAGTCAACCTATTTCACATATGGGTGGAAATATAAGCATAAACATTGGAGGGCTATGGGACCCCCAGTTTCTTCTGTTGTTGCAAACTTGTACATGGAGGAGGCAGAAAATGTCACGCTTTAATGCAGGTGAACCTCTTTTTCAGCCAGACACAGAGTTACGTTTTAAATGGTTTATTGAAGGGGTGAATAATAGCAGATGAAGCAGGCAAACAGTCACAGTCTTGGCAGAAGAATCCTGGTAGAAAGTGCTGGTTTACCAGGATGAGCAGAGAACCAGATGTAGGCAGTGACAGAACCAGCAGTCTGTGTGGACCGGAGAACCACCAGAACGGGTAAGCAGGCAGCTGAGACTCATGGAGGAACAGGTAGCAAAGCAGCATGTTGACTCTGGCAATCTCAACTAGGAGAGTTCAGCTGGCAGGGCACACAGGATCCGGTAGAGCAGGCTACAGGCTGAACTGCAGCATGCAGAAACCGGCGACCTTAGCAGGAGAGTCCAGCTGGCAGAGAACACATGAGCAGGTGAAACAAAGGCAAATCTCACGGGAAGAGCAACGAAGAGAGTGCGTGATGAGGAGCAGGAAGAAGTGAGTGAGACATTCTGGCAGAGAAGGGTAGGCAGAGGCAGGAATAAGTAGGCTGGAGAACAGGTGAGCTGAGTAACTAATTAGTGGCAACAGGTGGAGATAATCTAAAGTGTGGTGGTGGCTGGAGGCAGACTGAGCTGGAAGGATAACTGCTGGTGGCTGAAATGGTGAACGAATGAACAGAAAAAAGTTCTCATAAGTGTAAAGTTAAACTAAACAGAACCATAACTATGACAGAAAAGTGTGCTTTAATGTTCTTTTCAGAGACACCACCAAACCATTGGTTCAGGTATGTTGATGACACCTGGGTTAAAATTAAATCTCAGAAAGTCCAATATTTCACTGATCACATCAACTCTGTGGATAAATATTTAAACTTCCCACAAAATAAAAAATGGCAGGTTGGCTTTCCTGGACTATGGGTCGCAGATGGAGGACCCATAGAAACTGACGTGTACTGCAAACCAACCCACGCAGACCAGTACTTGCGGTTTGACTCCCATGCAAGTTAAGAGTCATCAGGGCTCTGTATCACAGAACACACAATGGCCCCACAAACTCAGGAGCCAGGGAGGCCATGGGGAAATCACACACAACACAGGCCCTAGACTCTAGAGCAATGTGGTTATCCCAACTTAGCTTTCCTCAAAGCAGACAAGAAACCCAAATGGGACTCCAGTATGGAGACAAATTTCTGCCAAAACGTTGCACACAAAAAAAAGTTTTGCACACAAATAAAACTTGTTTTGCACACAAAAAGATATGTTTCACACAAAAAAATTGTTTTGCAAACTGTTCGCCAACCTTGCACTCAAAATATCATTTCTAAGTTTTCCTCGAGCACAAAACGGTCTCTGCTCGCACAAAACAGCCTCTGCTCGAGTACGAAACAATCCCACTACCGCTGCGGTAAATTTGTGCCAAAAGTCACGTGATGCATTGAGTTGTTGTTCAGACTTCCCGACAGCAGGGGGCGCACCCGAAAGAAAATGAAACGCGCCGGTTTGGCTGAAGAAGAAAAACGTGACATCACAGCTAACAGCATTAGCACCATAGACATAATATAAGAGTAGACGCGTCATTGGGCGGGTTCTGCCTATGCTGCGATGCGTCAGAGCGTCCGCCATCTTAAATGTGGCAAATCGGCAGTTACTCAGTCACTTAAACAGTATCAGAGGGACTTTAATCTCTGAATATACTTTGTATTCGTAGTATTTCTCTTTTGTAATATTACAAGTTTATTTTCGTATCCCTTTAGCTTAATTCTCCTGAATTTATTCTCCTAAAGAATAAAAATAATTAAAATAATCTAACCTGGCCCTATTACTCCAGGAGTGAAATAATTCTGTAAACTGTGATTATTCTGGAAATGTTCCCCCTTAATTCTCATAATATGATGTTTTTATCATAACATTATCACTTTTGTGTTTGTTAGTTTATTTTTACTTTAGGACTTTTTTTTCCTCATATTATTAATTTTACCTCTTTAATACTCACCCAAAAAGTCTGTTCCTAAAGGTTCACATGTGACACGGGTTTATGAAATAATGAAGACCACAGTGTTTAGATTTAACAAATTTATCCTTATATTCATAACACATAAACACACACACATACATACATACATATATATATATATATATATATATATATATATATATATATATATATATATATGCGTGTGTGTGTGTGTGTATTTATTGCAGCACAGGAATGAGGCATCTTTTCTGATTCACGTTCACAATAACAGAACTCGACTTTTTTCTGCCACATACAATATGGCGGTGACGTTGACGTGCGAACCTGCGCCCTATGACGCGTCTACGTATATGATGTCTATGATTAGCACCCCACAGGTAACTTTCAAAGCTTTCCCGGTGAAAAAGTAATAGCTCACTGATAGATCATGTAAGATTTCAGTTAAAGGCACTGTTTAGTTTTATCTCTGATCTAAAAATGCTGTGTAACGGACTTTTGAAAAATAACGTATTTAAACCATGATTTAACTCTCCTTTCAGAATTCAACGTGTTTGGAGAGATGTGTGGTGCGCAGGAACAAACATATACAACAATGTGCTGCACTCAGGAGAGGACAACAGTTTGCTTGAGCTGTCAAACATGTTGGATAACTTCTGTTGTCACTATTTATTTATCCCAAGACTACAACTAAGTTTTCACACCATCAGCAGTGGCTGAGATGACCATTCACTCAGAACTGAGAGGAATCTGACACTTATGGGAGATGGGAAGCATCCAGCATGCTGTGGTAGAACCAGAAATCACAGAGGTAAGATGGATTTTTTTTTGTGCGTGCTATTATACAGTTTCTCACAATGCATATATTTCAAACCAGAAATTAATTTATCTGATCATTCCAATACAACAAAACATCGAAAACATCAGAGAGGTGGCATTGAAACTGTTTTCTTTGAAATGTGTTTATTATTAAAATAATTAATGGATTTTGGAGTCTTTTTTTCAATCCTTAGCTCCATGAATTAAATTGTATTCAGTAAGTTGTAGCAACAGAATCATGGCCTCTTTTTTATTCTCTATATATCTCCATCTTTCTTGCAGGGACTCTGCCTGCCTCATATTGACAGTGGACTGCTGGATGACCCACACTGTGGGGTCACTATTCCTGAAACTGGCAATGTGTTGAGCCCCGAACAACTGGTAGCACTGAGGGCAGCCATGGATGCACTGGGACATTCTGAATCACACGGTTCAGAATGTCCCAGGTTACTGGACAGTAACAACATTTATTTATATATATATATATATATATATATATATATATATATATATATATATATATATATATATATATATATACATATATATATATATATATATATATATAAATAAATGTTGTTACTGTCCAGTATGACCAACACTTTACGAGTTTAATCTTATTTTGGTTACCATTGTTGCAAAAGGTTTTCAAGTAATAAAATCTAGCCAGGAAAATGTAACTAAGTTAGTGTATTCACTGAATAAAAATGTAGAATTGCTAGGATTGTGATAGTAAATGTGTAAGGTACTGTATAAACCTTTTGAAAATGCTGAGGTTATTGAAAAAAAGGGGCACATGACCCCTTTTTTTTACTAAAACTGAGGATGCAAACATTGTGAGACAATTAAACAGTCCTTTATTTTCCACATTGCATAATAAACATACCCTTTGATAAACTCTTCATTTCCAATTCTTACCAATATTAATCAAAGTGAATACACCTTTTTCACAAGGATTGCTTTTATTGTTGAAATTAAGACTGAAAGAACTCCATTAATTCTCCAGGTTTTTCCCCGTAAACAATCCATATATTAACAATAAAACGGGCTGTATTAAAAAAACTGGCTGATGAAATGGATGAAGCCAAAAACAGGACTATGAAAAACAATTTCTGCATGTAAGACTGTCAGGAAATTTAGAACAATCTCAAACCTGGCCTTTTTTTTCCTAACTTTTTTTTTTTTTAGCCTAAAGGGCTCCACTAAGAGCTATGAAGGACATGCTGCAACAGTTACTGATCAAAGTAGTTAATACTGGGAACTAAAACGGTTACATATTAAGTTATTTTTTAACAAGCCCAACTCCTCATTCCATCAAATCCTGAATTGTTCAAGTCTTGGTAGTCTCGTGATGGAAGTCGACCTGGTAGACTACCAGAGTTTATGTAGGAGCCTTCCATCCAGCCCAGAACTTTGATGGCCTTCACCTCATCAGTGGGTGCTGGAAAACAGATATGTGTTATTGTTATGTAAAGGATAATGCTGTTAAAGAAAAAAATAAATCACCACTTCGATGAAAACAAACTTTTCAAGAAAATATCTGCTCATGTGGCTAATTCCAGCTGTGGTTTTTGCCATGGCCAAACCAATTTTATTAAGTGCACAACACATATTTGCAATTGGGCACAGATGACCTCATTTTTACTTTGAAGAAATTAAGGAGTTAGAAAGGTAGTGAGATATGATCTAGATCTGCTGCTATATGCTTTACTTGTAACATTCATATTTATGTTAGAAAACGCAATTTTTAATTAATTTCCTTACCAATTTTCATATAATCAATATCCACTCGTTGCAATTATTTTAAATTCATTAAGAATTCGTTTTGCACATAAGCATACATGCATTGGTTTGACAGTTTTAGGATAAATTACCAAATCCAAACACCAATTTAGATTTACACCAATAAGAACAATAGACAGTCATTTGAAAACAACACAAAAAACACATGATAATCTGTTAACAATGCATTTATCTGGGTATCCACTCAGGTACTATTTATTTGACACAGCACAGTAAAAGCAGAAGCCAACCACAGTAGCTGCATTACAAAGCAAAAGTTGTTTTAGCATGGCGTTCAACCTAAGGCAAGCTTTCATGTTATCTGCTCTAAAAAGTAACATGGTCCCTTACTGTAACATAGCAGGGCCTTTAACTGAAATCTTACATGATCTATCACCATAGTGAGCTATTACTTTTTCACCGGAAAAGCTTTGAAAGTTACCTGTGGGGTGCTAATGCTGTTAGCTGTGATATCACGTTTTTCTTCTTCAGCCAAACCGGCGCGTTTCAGTTTCTTTCGGGTGCGCCCCCTGCTGTCGGGAAGTCTGAACAACAACAACAACTGAATGCATCACGTGACTTTTGGCACAAATTTACCGCAGCGGTAGTGGGATTGTTTCGTACTCGAGCAGAGGGTGTTTTGTGCGAGCAGAGACCGTTTTGTGCTCGAGGAAAACTTATAAATGATATTTTGAGTGCAAGGTTGGCGAACAGTTTGCAAAACATTTTTTTGTGTGAAACAAATCTTTTTGTGTGCAAACAAGTTTTGTTTGTGTGCAAAACTTTTTTTTGTGTGCAACGTTTTGGCAGAAATTTGTCTCCATACTCCAGCTAACCATTGGATTAAAGGAAGGACCCCAAACCCAGGCCCAAACCAATAGTCAACTTTTACTTTGAGGGAGTTTCAGAGAAACTGAGATATTTATTTTTGAAACATGATGTCTCTGATGAAAACAGATGATTTGCTGAAAAGGAAAAGTCAAAAGAAGAAAAAGAAAATTAGGACATTTGCTATTTTTCCTCATCCTCACAATTATGCTATGCTTTATGTTGATATATCACATACAATCCCAATAGAATACAGTTACGTATGAGGTTGTAATTTGACAAAATGTTCAACCAATATAGATTTCACATAAACTTCAGTTGCACCTGTCATCTCTAAACAAGGCGCAAAAACAACCTGTATGTGCCAACATCAGCTGTGCTTGCACTGTGGAACTTAGTTTCCTGGATGCTGTCTGGAAATGTAACATGGTAGAGAACAGAGATGCAACAGATAGCAACACCAGATTGTCAAAACAAAAATCAAATGCCTGCACAGCAGAAGGTAGACAGCCCTTCCCTCAAATAGGCTCATCATTCAATGTTTGGGTTTCAGATTTTGGGGTAGTAACTTTGCCAAGAACACTATTGTGGATCTGAGTATGAGCAGTTACTTTACTAAGCTATGTGAAAACACTCCACAAACCCCCATATGACAGAGAAGCAAAGCATCAGTATATCTGTCCAGCTCACAAAGAAGCAGAGAAATCCCCACAGCGAATGCATTGCGCTAGTTGATCTGCCTCTAAATAATGGTGAATAATGACGCAGTAGGTAAATGTATATATATATATGTAAATATATATATATATATATATATATATATATATATATATATATATATATATGTATATATATATATATAGATAGATAGATAGATAGATAGATAGATAGATAGATAGATAGCTAGATAGATAGATAGATAGATAGATAGATAGATAGATAGATAGATAGATAGATAGATCGATAGCTAGATCGATCGCTAGATAGATCGATAGATAGATCGATCGCTCGCTAGATCGATCGATCGATAGATAGATCTAGATAGCTAGATAGATAGCTGTGTGTGTACTTAATATTGTCTGAAAAATTACAAATCTCAGCTGATTATAAGTTTAACAAGAATGTATGTGTTGGAGAGCTTTTTCCTCCGACTGTTCTTGTCTTACTCTTACTTATCAGAAGCAGGTGGTTGGAGCTACAGGAACAAACTACAGAGGTGTGAGTATCTCAGCTGATTACAGAGCAAAGCATGGTTAACAGCAAACTGGCTGGGGACAAAAGAAATGAAATGACTTAATCCTTTGTAGATGTGGAAAGCTGTAAAAAGAGTTGTGGAAGTAAGATGGCTTGTGGGATGACCCTCCCGGGAGCATACACCACCCTAGGCATACACATAAAATGTATGAAAAATGATTAGGCTGTGACTAATTGCCCGTTTAGTGTCGCTGAAAGTTGTTAAACAGACCATTGCCTTTTAATACCTAAAGTAAGGAAAGGAATTAATTAAGTAGAAATGTATTCTTCTATTCTGCCAAGCCTCTTTCTTACAGTCTCTAAAAACACTGTGTGATGGGGTTTGCACCTTTGGGAAATGGATGGTAATGGTCTGAGAAAAGGATCTCCTTTTCTCGATTCACACTCTTTTTGGGTGACTGAATGACTGAAGAACATGAGCAGCTGCTGCCGTAAAATGGAAGGCAGAAGTTAAATGAAAGTTTAGAAGGCAAAGGATTTATTACTGCACAACTGTTCTTCCAAATGCATGAACAGCAAATTGGAAATCTATATTTGATTTTTAGATGATTTGTACTTTTAAATAGAAATGCCACGGTTCCAACTTCTGCTGGGATAAGTTGATTTTCTTCGTCAGCTTAAACTTTTCCACTTGGGAAACTAAAGTCTATCAATTTTATAAGCAGTCAGTGACATTTGTAGTGCATACCAAGAGCAAAGACGTAAAATACATTCCCTCCATCATGCTTAAAGAAGGCAAATTATCTGGTGCCACGGCAACTTTTAAAATAAATGTACGTTGTTGAAGATCCAACTTTCTAGCAGGACATTATAGGTGCTCATGAAAAATTACACAATTCTGAACACTGCAAATCAAAAGGTTCATGGATATACTGTCAGAGCTGACCTAATTTAGCTAAAATCAGTACTGCCATGGGAAGAGTTACAGGGGGACATTTGCTGTAAATTGGACATTTCTAAGTTACTACTCTGTCCAGATGATCAGAATCAGCATTTTTTCTTTCCTGGACCAACTTTTACTGGGGACTGAATATGAGATGTCAGCTTCAGCCATATTATCGAACTCTGCTCTCTTCATTAATATTAAGGTCTGGACCTGAATCTGGATATACTGTTGCACTGAATCTCAGACAGTAATGCCTGATGGATCAAAATCTGACTGTACGTTGCAATATAGTGGAAGAATGTAATTAAATATTATTAGGACAATTGTAATTTCTACACACTTTAATCATTTTACTACCTGGTGACAAAATAGATAGTACCCTGCAAAAGTATAATAACATCCTCTGAACTTTTTCACCTTTAGTCACATTTGAAGGACAAACTTGGATGTGTATTTATTAGGATTGGATGTGATAGACCATCAGAAATAGCACACAAATGTGAAGTGGAACGGAAGACATTGATGATTTTCAGAATCTTTTACAACCACAAAATCCAAAAATGTGGCATGCATATGCAGTAAACTCACTTCACTCTAATAGCCCTAAATAAAATATGTTGCAGCCAATTGCCTTTAGACGTCACCTCATTAGTGATATAGAATCCACCAGTTGGATATTTAAACACAGTATCTAAACAGCTGGTTTGTGAAGGCCTCAGAACTTTATTGGAGTTTTAGTGGAAAACAAACTGCTTTATGATGAACAAAAAATGCAGTAGATGGGTCAAATGAGGAGACATTTAAAGCCAGGTTAAGTTATAAAACAATACCACACACATTGAACTTCTCACAGAGCTGTGATCCATCCATGATTCAAAATGGACAGAGTAAAACAAGAAACGAAACATCAAATCAACCAGGATGTTACGGCCCCTGGCCTATGGAGGCTGTGCTGGCTTGTTTGTTATGCAGATTCTGTTGTGACAGAACACCTACCTGATTGGCTGCTGGAGGGCTGCAGAGGAGCTGCGACCTCATTGGACCAGCAGAGGACTGCCATGCCAATCAGACACTGATAAGGCTCACCACACCACTATAAAAGACTCCTGAAGTCATTCCTTCTGTGGGGACAGCTAGTAGGAAGCAGTTTAGTGAAGCTGTTGTCACACCGTTGGTGGTTTCAATTGTTTTGGGCCATTCAAATTAGTTGTGTTTGCTGGTTTGGTTAAGTACTTTGAAACCGTGTTTAGATTGACTTTGTACAAGCTAGAAGCTTGTGTATGGGAAACTTGGTGCTCCCTTTTGTATGTGTGTTTCTTTCCCCTTTTGGGTTGGTTTGCGTTACTCTAAACTGACTTGTTTGAACACTTAGCAATTTAACTTGCACTTGGCATTCTTACAATTGTCAGTCACTTCTTTTGTTTTAAATTGGGTTATATTGTTTTGTGTTTGTAAAACCCTTTTTTGTTATAAATCACCTTTTCATTTCTCTGGACACATTTTTATGTTGCTGACCCTGAACCTCTAGACCTTGGGGGCGTAACACAGGACATGAAACATTAAACTGGCAGGCCTGCTGAGAGGGCATTATTAGAGAAACAGCCAAGAGGCCCGTGGTAACTCTGAAGAACCTGCGGTGTGCATCACTCCCTACTCTCTGTGCTGCACCTGCAATCAAGTCTGAATGGTTACACCTCCGGCAGCTCTAATTACTGGGAGCTGTAAAGCATGCAAGGACCACTATATATTCCTGGCTCTCCAAGTAGGTGACCACCAGATTCTTAAAAGCCATTGTATGGTTAGACCATCCGAAGTTTCTTGTATTGTCCCCCTCATCTTGACCTGTCTCATTCCTTTTTTCTTCTGCCTGCCTTGCCTCTCGACCAAGCCTGTCTGCCTCTGTCCCTTTCTGGATTCTCCAGCCTGCCGTGTATGACCCAAGCCTGGACCCAGGACCTGTCTCCTCTTTTTGTCCCCCTTGGAAACCTCTGATTGGTGTGTGCGCCTCCTGATACCGATTCTCTCGCCTGGATCCCGGATTCCCCTCTCGTCTAGCTCTTCTGGAAACCTCTTCCCTTTAGACTGTCTCCCTGTGCAAAACCTTCAACTGATGGCTTCCCCGGTAGCCTTTGCCCTGCCTAGTGCCAGCAAGATTCGGATCAGTCACCTAGTGTTCTGAATCATCCAGACGGAGCCGTTGGGATCAATCCCCAGAGCCAGTGCAACCTCCCGGCATCTGAGAAGGTTAGTGCCTTTCATTCAGTGCACTCACAATCACTGAGTTGTTCTTAGCCACTCATTTTGCTGTTCTCCCTGCAGTGATCCCATTATGTGCTCCAGTCAGTTCCAGTTCCAGCGACACCGGTTTATTGATGATAAACTATTAAATGTTCACTTCTGGAATCGGTTGAATTATCAAGTCTCCAGATTCTAATCAGGCATTACAATCTTAATGATCTTAAAGTGAATTACAGCACTTTTATTGTTTTTGAAATTGTCATAGCTTGGGTTTTTAGTTTTGGACTTTTCTGAACCAGTCAGTTCAGTTCACCTCTCAGCCACTAACCAATCAGTTCAGTCCACTTCTAGTCACCACCCTTCCTTAGATCAGTTCCACCTGTTACCAGTAATTAGTTTTAACTCCGGTCACCTGTTCACTTCCTTACATACTCACCTCAACCTACTTTTCTCTGCCAGATTATTTTGAGCCATTCGGGGAGTCTAGTCCAGCGTTTTCTGTTTGCCTGCCTACCTGTGATCTGACCCTATTTTGCCTCTGGATTATTTGAGCCAGCCTGATCCTTGTAGTACCTGATTACCTGCCTGTTACCTGACCTGTTTTCTGTCCCTGGATTCTCTGAGCCTGCTTTGTCCTTCTCGGTTCTGTTTTTGCCTGCCTGTTACCGGACCTGTATCTTTGCCCTGACTCTGCTCCAGGTTTCTGCTCTGGACGATTCCTGCAGTTCTGATCACCTGGTTTGACTTTGGACTGCTTTTTGAATATGTACTCTGATTATCCATTTTGCCATTCTGCCTGTTATCCCGGTTCTTGCGTCTGGCTGAATTCTGGGTCCTCTGCCTCTGTTCATGACAGAAATTTTCTATACAAATAAACTTGCCTTTGCAAAGAAAAACAGGCAGAAATTACAGGCACTAGATGTGCAAAGATAGTAAAGATGTACTACTAAAAAGATTTGGGATGACAGTGGAAGGTGTTTCTGAAAAAATATCAACTCACATCCACTGAATACAAATGTACATTTGACTTATATGCTAATTAATAAAATACTAACAAATCACATGTTCATTTCCATCCTCTTCACAACCATGTTTTTCTGTCTTAAAATCTCAATAAAATAGAGTGAAGTTTATTGTTGTCATGCAAAAAATTTTAATACTTTTGCTTGGCACTATATAATGTCTGATATTGCGAGCAATATATCATGATCAGCTCTGAACTCATACCAATATGGCTTACCCTGATAACTTCTATTTATCTGCCTATCAGACCAGTGCAATCTTCATTTTGGTTGTTTTCCTTCTTTCGTAACTGTTCCTGCATCAGATGAGAGCAGATAAATGTTACATATGGTGTTGTTTTTATTTTAAACAACTTCTTTGAAATTAACTACTGCATAAATTCTTTTCAGTATGCCAAGATATGCAATAGACAGCTATGGCAACACTGAGCCATGGCAGTCTGAACAGAGGATCAACATTAATGCATGTATCCCACTGAGTACGTGTCATCTGCCCCTCATTAAAAGTTAGTGAAACCTAAGCACCAGCTACACTCATTTTTTGCTGGTTTCTTCAACACCGCCTGGAGCATTGTATTTTAATTGCAGTACGAATAGACCAATAGCTGTGACAGACATGATGTGGCGTAACAATATCACCACACTAAATTGAGTGTCATGAAAATGCAGTAATTATAAGTCTGCTTTTAAAAACCATGAAAATAATAATAAAAAAAGCTTAAAACCATGTTCAGTCATCCATTTTCTCAAAATATCTACACTGCCCACATTGTAAGCTCAAGCTTTGTGGGATTACTTTTTCTAACACCACAAATAATGACCTCTCTACTACATTCTCTGCCTTGTAATGCTAACATTAAATTCATCTATTACACATGAAAAATTTTGGTACGCTGTGCTGGAGAAGGTTTTTCCACAAGGGGTATTTATTTGTGCAATTTTCAGTGGGTGTGAAATTATAGTGGAGCAAATTTTTGCACTGTGGGCCCATTTGTAGATAAACTGCCTGGTTGAGTTCAGGCTAACCTTTGTCCTTGTGATTCAAATGCTTAGGAAGCGGCCTCATATTTGATGGATTTGGCTGTCGAAGTGCAAGGTAAAAATAGTCTGAACTGTGCTCCGCTGCTGTTGTTTGTCAGTGCCTCCAGTCAATTGGGAAGACAAAGTGATCGCATGTTTATCAGAATACATCTGTACAAGAACCTCATTTTCATCCTGTCTCTACCCATTTGGTGTCATTGATAACAAGGAATTGATTAGAATGAAGAGCCATTACTGCTACTGGGAATGTCTTTAATCAGTCCTTTCCTAAGTTCTTTGTGATGTCAGAAAACATAATTATGCAGATAAGAAGCATTGAAGTCTAGAGTGACCTTCTGTCTGCAAGAGATATGTGACTTCCCATTTTGGTCCATGTAATTTATGTTTACACCCTCAAATTAATTTACATTCCCATTTTTTTTTCTATGGTTCATAAAGATATTCAAAACACTTAAACCTTAAGTACATATGTTTAATGTATAAAATGCATTGCTATAAAACTTTAAACTTATGTTTAATAAGTAAAAAAATAATTTCTGAATTCTGATGTTTATTTAACCAGCTAGTTTTGTTACAGAATAAAACAGCTTATCTGTTTCATGTAAGCATTGAAAAAGTATTTTTTAAAATAATGCATAAATCAAACAGGATGCTGCAACACCTAATGGGGTTTATCTGTCTCTGAATTTTGGCATAAAGGGTAAAAACACAGATTGGGTGTACAGCCTGGGCAAGTCACCATTCTATCACTATAATAGTTCAGAAGAAACTATTATAGTGAAGAAGAAACAGGAATGGTTTTAAAAGGTTTATTGAAATACTGGTGTTGCTGGAACAGGAACTGACTGGAGCGCACTCAGGAACCACTGCAGGGAGGACAACAAGGTTAGTGGCCAGGACCAACTCAGTGTGATGTACCGTGCACCGAATAAAAGCCAGTAACCTATTCAGAAGCTGGGAGGTTGCACTGGTTCTGACTGGTGGATCCAAGGGCTCTGCTTGAGTGATCTGAATTTCTGAATAAACAATCCGCTTCAGGCAGATTAAATGTGGAGCAGGTAGTGAGACTGTTCAGGTTTTCAGTGCCCAGAAACTGAAGCCAACAGGACACTTGGACAGGGGCAAGGTAAAAAAGGTAACAAGGCAAAAACTGGTCGATCACAGGCAGGCAACCAAAGAACACTGGATGGTCTACTCACACGGAGGTTTTCAAGGATATGGCACTTAAAACACTGGGAGAGTGGAGAATATATAGAGGTCTCCCCAGGTTCAGCAACTCCATTCAATTGGAGGTGTTGCAGCAGGTGTAGACGGGGTAAACATGAAAGCTCTGTGCAGAAAGTCCCCATGTCAGAAATTGAGCCCAAGGCTATTTTGCTGCCAGACAACTGTGCTAACAATTGTTCAACCATGCAGCCCATTTCCAAACCATGGTTCTCTAAAATATACTTAGATGTTTGGTGTTTGGCTGAGGTCAGTGTTTGACTGCAAACCAATGAAATAGTACTTGAGATGTTTCTGCTCTAGGATCTTTTCAGGAGCTATTAGCCCCTGTCTGACACCAGGGGAACCTGAAAGTCCTGCCAGAAGGCAAAGAATCCTTACAGTTTTACCGCATTTTGGTTTTCAGTGCATATGTTCAGTGAAATTACAGAAACATTGAATACACAGAAGACAAAAAATAAATAAAATCTAAACAAATGAGAACAATGGAAATTTGACAATTTGCAAATGAAAGTATGGACTATGTCATAAAAGGGATCTAAGTGTTCATTAAAGAAAAGTTTGAGGAAATCTATAAAAATGTTTATTCCATTCAAATTTAGCATATTCCTGTTACCTTTTGAAGCACAAACACAGATGGCTGTTTATTCAACTTTATAAATGGCTTCATTAAACAGCAGACGGTGTGGTGGTCATACTATGGAACAAAACCTCAGAGCACACTGCATGGATCAGTGGTACCAGCCACATTTTAGACAGGAATGTTGGAAGTTTTTTACTCATTTTCTTTGTTTATTACTATCATTTTATTTTATTTTATTTTTTTTACACAGCTCATTACGATTTTATGAGTCCTGTGAGTTGCACATTGAGTGCAACAATTTAATTAGCTTCTTTCAACCTATGAAACAAACTTTTTAAAGAAAAGTTTGAGCATTTATTTTTTTAAAAGCATGTTTTTACCTAACCTCATCACTTGGGCACAGAAAAAAATGGATGAAAGTCAATGGTGATTCGTGGTTTGAAAGGATTAAAATAACCACAATTAAATGTCAGCTTCTATTAACAAGATTAATAAATTTGGTAAAATAAATAATTCCTCCAATTTTCTTTATAAAATTTCTTCTAGAAAATGAGCAGAATAAAATCTGTAGCACGCTTTACACAGAATCAAACTCTTAGTCTAGCTGTACTCACAGGGCAATTACTTCCTGTCTGTTTTACAGGACCAGTGGATATTTGCCCTCACCTATTCTTGCCTTCTCTAAAGTTATTGAGTTGTTTAAATATTTTACACAACACAATGTTGGGCAAGCACACATTGCTTTTAGTTACCACCTAAAACAATTATTACCTAATTATTTAATGCAACTTGCCATTAAACAGATCTGGAAATATTTTATTGAACCTGACTGTATGGAGTATGGTATCACTTGCTGGTTTTGGTGACCAGATTGGGTCCAGATTCCTTATATGATGAAGACCGTGAACAAGATAATAAATACCCAAATCCTATTCATTTAACAACAGCTGTTTGAACAGGCCATTATTTAATGGGCTAACATAATTTGGTTGAATACAAAACATATGTAAATTGTCATCTGAGTAAGCATTTTATAAAGTAGGAGAGAAGGTAATGGATACCTTTTTGTAAGCAAAATTGTATTAGAAATATGTTTCTTTTTTTCTATTTCAATTAAACTGTTAAACAACAGTTTTGCAGATGAGCAAAGACGAAAATAAGTGATGGTTTAATAAGATTTTTAGCATGATATTTTTTATAATTACTCATTGTGGTAATTCATGTTGCTTGTTTTGTTATATTTATGTACTGCGTTCCTTTGGGAGACTAATAAGAAACATAGACCTGGACTCCCAAATACGTACCTGCTGTCTGCAATTCAGCATTGGTTTCCTCCTCATTCTGGTCGATGGTGCTGTAGGATTAATTATGTTAGCAAGGTCCAGTTTAATGGCACCAGCTGCAGCAAAGTGGTTCACTTTCATAATGAATAGTATGCAGTGAGTTGTATTTTTGAGCTAACTGTGTTGGTAGTAACGCCATCAGAAAATAACTCCATTGCCAACATTGCTATTTTTTCAGTAACTGATCACTCTCCTTATTTCGGCAACACTGTTATGTCACTTACTATACAATCTGGCACGTTACTACAACTCGTCAACCAAATACAACTTTTGTCATGTGAAGACCTGTGAATGGGATGGATAGGTGGGGATGGGGGGAATGAGATAGAGGCACATGTTGTAAAGCTTCTACAACCATGATCAATCTAGTTTTTTTTCACTGGCTGTGTTGCTCTCCTGTGCTCAGTTCCACTAATTGTTTAGGCAATTGTTTTGAAAACCATAGTGTGAGTAAACCACCCAGCGTTCTTTGATTGCGTACTTGATATCAACCAGCTCTTTTCTGTGGATTCCTGTTTGCCTTGCCCCTGTTGGATACTCCTGTTGGCCTCGGATTTCTGGACACTGAAAACCTGAACTGTCTCACGACCAAACCTGTCTTTCCTTTCCAGCTACTCCTTTTACCGGGTCTCCAGTTTCTTACCGGTTACATACGTAATGCTGATTGTCTGAGGAGGATTAAGGTGGGCTGATGTTCAGCCAGGCATTGTGCCAACAGACAGAGTAGACGAACACATTGCGATGCAGAAGGGCCTTGCAAATTCAAAGACACAATTGGAAGCTGGAAGTTAAGAAACTATTTTACGTTTGCTCAAGTCAAAGCCAAAAAGGATGGATAGGTAAATAAGTAAATGGAGAGTTAGTAATACACCTAAGTAATTTTGTTTGGGATTTTAAGAAAAGGTCAGAACTCAGCCGAAGATTATACTTTTAGGTTATTGCTTGTTTTCAATTGGGTTTCTTATAAATTTTTTTGGTTTTGCAAAAAATATTTAATATATACATATTATAGATAATAGTGCAGAAAGAGACAATAGCCATTGATTTTATATAGCGTCTTCAATATGTATATTGAATGTATATATATATATATATATATATATATATATATATATATATACATATATATATATCTATATATGTGCACGTGTGCAATACTTATGTTTTAAAATATCTAGTTTGTGCCTATCTACATAGCTATATTGCAATTGATGGTCATCTTGATGCTTGACTCGACTTGTCCCCACACACACACACACACTAAAATTGTATTGAGTGGTGTACAATGTTTTCAGATCATCTAAATTCCTTGGCAAAAAATAACTGCTTAGTTATTTTGCCTGGTAACAGTTACTTAACTGAATTATTATATCAGTTACTTTATGGGAGCAGTAACTATAACTAGTTACCTTTTTAAGTAACTTGCACAACATTGTTAACCATTTAGCAGTTTACCTGAAATGTGTTGTTTTTTCTGTTCTAATAATTACATACCTACAGATACATCCATAAAAAGCTTTGGGATGGCCTAAAATAATAACATTTGGCAATGTTCACTGCTGCAACTTTAATCACACGAAGCTTAACCTGATAGTGTGAGAGAAGGTCATACAATTTTAAAACAAGACAAAATGATTATGGACTGGACATTTGTAACGGGCCATATGTGTTGAATTTGCAATCATATCTTAATTCTGGAACAAAACAGAGATTAAAAACTAGGATTAAATAGAGCACCTGCTTTACAGTCCACTTAGTTCTTATCTGCTGAAGTCTCACTCTCTTCTGCTTTCTAGCAGCCTTAATGAACTGTAGACTTGAAATGCTTTTTTCTTTTCACTTCCTCTGGTTCAATTTTAAACAACTTACCGATACTGAGTAAAACTAACCTTCAGGTACGTTTTCAACACCAAAAGGTGTTGTTGTCACTTAGCAACACATGCATAAGGTGCTAAGAATGACTTTTAGTTTCTGACTAAATCTTCACTAATCAGAGCTGATCAAGCAGAAAATTAGCCAAATAACAGACAATGTGTATGACTATAATGTATTTTCAACTAAACCACCCGTATGTATCCTATAAATTCTACAATTTCAAGTAACCAGATAGTCCAAAGTTAGTGCTCTAAAGTACGATATGCCCCCTATTAGAAAACCCCACTGCAATTAATCTTTTGACATACCTCTAAGGTACGTTGTCAGCAAGCCACCATGAGTGCGCAAAGCCAAGCCTGACATTTGAATAATTGCAGCCATTTGAGACGGATCACTGCTATAATGTATTGGAAATGCACAGCGGCTTAAGCACCACATTGAGGCCCCCCACTATTTTGTACATCTGGTGACCCATTTTACAGCTGGAGCAAAGAGGTCCCTGTAAACACACTAGAAAGCTCAACTAATTGGAGCAAGGTAAGTACAGCGAAAAATAATTGTAATTAGAGCCTCAGTCAGACTTTTTTTTCTCTGATTTTTGCTAACAGAAAACTGGAAACCATCACTGGCACGATCCATCATTTCGAATTTTTAGCAAAGCTGGGCTCCAGTCATTCCTCTCTCTTCTGCTTCACAGAGCCCTGACAGAAGAATGACTCTTACCTGTCCTTGCCACCTTCCAAATGGCTGCATTTTTGATAAAGACCTCTGTCAAAAGGGGCCTGGGCTTAAAACAGAGCTATTTTCAGCAAGACGCATGCGTGGGCAGAAACAAGTAGAGGAACGGAAGGGGTGAGAAAGTGTGGGGCGTACAGTATGGTAAAAGCAGTAAATATGACCGATGGGGGAAACCCCTTTGTCGGGTGAAATAAGGGCCGCTTGGGGACGTATACATTGCACCTGTCTCATCGTCATTTAACTCTTAGTTGTTGGCTATACTAGACTGCCAGCAATTCCCTTCCTCCTTGGCCTTTACCTGTAAAGTAGCGGGGAAATGCTGACAGGCTGCCAGACCAGAACAGCCTAGGATTGACTGCTGATGTTTTTTCTTGGATTTTTTTTTCTCTCCTTTAAAATTGGACACACTCACGGAAAAGTGCACTTAGCAGCATTGGTATTCAGCTGACCATCTTTCACATGTAATTAATATGTTATTCCACTTACCAACTTCCTTAAATTATCTTTTCTTCTCAACACATTAGGAACTTTGCAATACTGTGTCGTTCGTCTGATAATTATGCCCTCCTATCCCTGAAGTCAGTTAGAGATGTTTCCTTGTAATTCCTGTCTTTCCCTGAACCAATTCAATTGTTTCGTGATGTATTCTTTGCTCAGCTGAGCATGTCATCAAACAGATTAGTTGTGCGCAATTTATTGGTTACATTTCTGCAGTAGTACAGTTTGAGGTCTTGTAGCACTTCTGCCATACTTATTTCTCCCCCTGGTTGATTTCTTTCTTTTTCTTTTTTTCTTTTACTGGCAATAAGAAATTGCTTCATCAGTGACTCCAGACTTCTCTCCCGTGCTCAGTCATGCCACATTTTGATTTCTCATTGCGAGTTGCTCCAGTTACTAATCACTTAATGTGATGAAAATGGTAACACTCTCCTTCTTTAACTCTGGTGAACCAATCAATGTTTCTAGAGCTCTGCATCATGAAATTATATAAATGTTACGTGATGGTGGTTTAACACATTTAGCAGCAAAGAAATATGCACATTTCCTAATTATTTTTTGGTGTTTGTACACTATAAAAAGGAATATTGGATGAATGAATACTATCCATTACAATCATTTAAAATCTACATTTATTTTGTTGGTAAATTTAGCATGGTTAAGTAACCATGAATAACATTTTAATTAAAATTTAAAGTGAACTGTTATCCCTCAATTATTGCGGGAAAGAACACAACATGTCATGCAGGACATGATTTTTACAGAAACCTTTCTTCATGGGGCTGGCATTATGATGAAATCCTGTTTAACCCAAAATCAATCATTGCCTATGCAGATTTAGCTAAAGTAAAGTTTTCAATTTTTCCAACACATTTCATGTCTCAGGTTTAGGAGCGGCAAGTCAAATTCCTGCCTTGAATCTGTGGAGGAAGCCAAAGATTAGGGTGAGGACAAGGAGACCTTTCACTCTCAAAGACTTAGAGCTCATTGATAAGATAAATTGTCAAAATACCAGGGCAACATGAAAACAGCTAGTCAGTACTCATTAGAAGGGTTTCTTGCTGTAATGCAAGACAATATTTTTGCATTGATTATTAAACGGGTATAAATCAATTACAACTGCCATTTTTACGGGGGTCAAACAAATATAGATCGGAATTAGCACTCATTTATGTTGTTTTATTGTAGTTAGACTGCTATTTACGAAAGGAGGCAGTTTCTTCCACCAAACTATCTTTCTGATGAACACTTAACAGGTCAGAGTGCCCATATTGATACCATGCATAGCTGAACCAATCCAGCCAAAATATCCTCCTTTGTACGAAAAAAATGCATGTGTAAATATTCACAAAAAAAACAACAGTTTTGCTTTTATATGAAAATATCGTCATTGAGAGCAAAGTGGAACCAAAGTCAAATTCCTTGTTTTTTTTGTGCAGAAACTGGGCGATTAAACCTGATTCATATTCTGAAATCTGCTAGAGGTATAAATAATTTAGGGATTAATTATAAAAACGTCTTTAGGCTTCTTCCAGCTTTAACTAAATTAGTGACAGTGCTAAAAGAGTGTCACCAACTTGCTGAGCTTCTTAACCCTGTGGCAGTTGTCGCCTGTGGTTGTCAGGGAAGCTTTTTATATGGCACCTTGGTAGAATACATTCGAAAGGTTTTACCAAACCTAATATTGCTAAATATCACTACCTTGACATTACAACCTAATCACAAACCGAGACTGTGACAGCCATGGTTTGTTCTGCATCAGTCAAGTTAATCTTGTATATCTTAACATGTGAAATTAAATACATGCTGCAATCCTGCTGTTTACAATCTTTTGAAAAAGAAAAAAAATTATCAATGAACATATTCTCTGTGTCCATAGCTTGAGCCAAAATAAAACAAATTAGAAATGTATTAATTTAGATTTTCTGATAAACACTTTGTTTTTAACTTTATTTTATATTTCACTTTATAATAAAAAAAGAAAGCATGGAATTTAGCTAAATTTATCTTGTAGCTGTCTGCAGACAGCTTCATGGGGGCACAACTGACCGCACAGCTTCCTTGCAGCAATGAGGTCCTAGGTTTGAATTTTGGCCCGGGGTCTTTCTGCATGGAGTTTGCATGTTCTCCCCGTGTATTAGTGGGTTCTCGCCGGGTATTCCAGCTTCCTCCCACGGTCCAAAAAAAATGACTATTAGGTGAATTGGTCTCTTTAAATTGCCCTCAGGTGTGAGTGTGTTTGTGAGCATGGATGTCTTTTCGGTGATGGACTGGTAACCTTTCCATGGTTTAACCTGCCTCTCGCTCAAAGACTGCTGGAGGAAAGTCCCCGCTCTCTCGTGACCCTGCACAGAAAAGCTAGTATAGACGATGAAGAGATGGATGGATAGCTGTGTACCTGATTAAAAAGATTCCTTAAAAATCCACTCAGATCAAATGACTGCAAATTATTGCACCAGTTTAATTGGTTCATTCTAACAGTTTCTCTGATCAGCACCCGGGAAGTTATTTATTTAAACAGAGCTTGAATAGACACTATATTAGCTTTTCTGACTCCATCAACCACTATCTGCCTTATCTAAGTTTGATGGCTTTATGCATCAAAACCTTAAAGAAACCTTTTGATTTGTCACTGAGTATTTATTTATTTATCTTCTGATGCATGTTTTAGTCAGAATATCATAAAAGTTTCCTTTACCTTACAGTGAAACAGGTCATCTGATGGCATTGTTTTTTTTTTCATGTCCCAAAAGCCACCACCTCCCACACATATCCACAGTCTATGCCCTTCATCACCTGTGAAGGTCTAATCTTATCTGCGGTGGTTGCATGGCTCGTCATTAATCACTCCACAAACCCAATCAAATGGTGACTGATGGTTAATCTGGCCTTGTCCGGCCATCCCTCAGTTCTGCGGGTGGCTATTTGCTCTGCTGGACCACTATATTGTACTGATCCTGTGGCTGATTATGACTGCTGATTGTGTGTGCATAAAAGTAGTTGTGTCTTTATCGGGCACGATGTGCTGGGTAACCCTGCACCAACTGTTTTGTAGACCTAAAACTCAGCACTTTGTTTGGCTGCTGCTGAAACTCACAGTTTGACTTTGTACTAGTTTAATTGGAAGCTAAACAGTACATTATTTTTCTGCTGGTCATAGGCAGTGCAGAATGCAGGTTGAACATAAAAGAGTGTGTGCATTTAGTGATAGGCGGGACATAAATGTCATATAGCTGTAACAACTAAAATTTAGGCACTCCAGCTGTTAGCCAATCCATACCAATCGATAAGACAGTGTTGACCTCCCCACTCCTTACTTCATGAACCTTTACCAGTAAGTACAGAACATAAAGATGTGTCATCTGTTCTACTCAACTCGAATTTCCAGATTGTAGACATGAGGAGCAGTAAATAACACATATGGGTGCAGATTTCTGTATTTTTCCATCACATCCGTCCACTTATGCTTGCCCGTGCAACGTCACGGTACTGTGGGTACACCCCAGACAAGCTATCTTGGTCATTGATTGAAGGACCTTTCGGTGATTAGAGAATTGATCAGTGATGAGCACCAATACATGCCCAGTGCTGATGTCAAAATACAGATGGCATTACTCATTTTGCAGCTTTCTGAAAGAGTTGTTTTGTTTAATCCCCTCCTATGGACTTGACCGGCCAAATGACTTCCAGAGGGATGTGCTGTGTCGGGTTGCATTGATCTCCATTAATTGCTGTGACAGGCACATATGAAATTAAATATGAGTCAGAAAACGCCACTTATCTCTATGCACAATGTGCAGGCACAATGGCAGTGATGGTATATTTGTAAAACACACACATCTGCAAATACAAACCACCTCTTTTTGTATTCAGTGTTATCAGAAAAAGGATCTTTCCGGTTGACGGATAATTCTGGCATCAGCCTGCTAAGGTTTTCATAACCTTTGGATGCCTCCTATCCCTGTCCTACAGAGAACTGAGAATACAGCTCTGCCCCGTTCAAGATGAATAATGAGCTGGTTGGCAAAAGAGACATTGTTAATATTTTGTCCAAATATCTCAAACATGTCCCCTACGGTAATATATTCTGTGTCATTGCCAAACAGCTCTATATTGAAGAGATTATTCCACTGCAGACTATGACTAATAAATTCTCTAGGTAGACAAGAAGACAATAACTATCTCTAATTGTGCACCTGCATGGCCAATGCAAGACGAGCTTTGTTTTACTGTAATTTATGTACCAGTGGTATTGAGGCATATCTTTGTTTGTTTATACTAATGTCTATGATGGCCCGTTGGTCTGTCAAGCAGGGAAATGGCAGCTGATGCTTCAGGGAGAGGGCCATCAATCTCTCCTCTGTGCTTTTCTTCACAGGTACCTGACATCGTCTGAGCCAGCTCAGGACTAAAGAAAACACATAAAAATCGGGGAAGAAAACACATGACAAACTCCCTCCTGCCAAATTCCTGCATAGTACATCAACCTCGAGTTAATTATTGCTTGTGTGGCGTCTACCAAGCTGCCTGCCTTAAATGTGCACTGTCCGCTGTCCTTATATTGGGGTCTTGAGGCTTAATGCTGCCTAAACAGCAAAGCTGTAATTCCCTCAAGCTGCGCACTATGCAATAACTGTTACACAAGAGTAAACAAAGAAAAACAGAAGTGGTCCATCTTGGATGAAATTCTCCACAGCCCCTAATAATCTTCAGTGTTGCAGTAGTCATTTGCACTTATTGAACACCTTACACATCACAAAGTAAGAACAAGAGCAGCTTACCTCAAACAAATCTAGCTTGAATGGTTGAGCCTTTTTCGAACAGGCATTACCTGGCAATTTTTGCAATTCAGAAAGTGTCTCTTGTGGTTTACCAAAGTGTTAATACCCCTTTATATTTTTCACATTTAGTCACAGTACCACAATAAACTTCAATGTATTTTTTGTTGTTGGAATAGGCCAAAAGAAAATAAAGCATTTTTTTTAAATGAAAGGGCAATTGTATATTATTTCTTTAAATACAAAAAATAATCTGAAAACCATGTCATGCATTTGTATTCAGGCACCAATTATTTTGGTGTATGTCTCTTCTAGCTTTATACAAACTAAAAACTGAAATGTATGCCCTTTCTTATTCAGACTGGCTGGAGAGGATATGTGAATGTCGGTGGTTATGTCTTGCTATATACTTAATTGAGCTAAGGTCTTGACTTTGACTGGGCCATTTTAAATTATTCTTTCTGGCTCTGGTTATATTTTTGGTATTGCTGTCCAGCTGAAAGGTCAAATGGATTGGTAGGATTGTCCTATATTTTGCACCATACTTTCCCATTAACTTCAACCATCTAGCTTGTATGATTAAATAAATTCCTCCCGACAGTATGACGCTGCCACTGTTTAACAGTATGGGCATGCAATGTTCATAAGGGTGTGCTTTTTCTTTCCCCACACAGATAGTGTTTTGCATGCTGGACAAAAAACTCAACTTTGGTCTCACCTGACCAGAACAACTTGTTACACGTTTGCTTAATGTCTCCCTAATTGCTTGTGTCATACGTCTCAAAGCTTTCCTTCAACAATAGCTTTCATCTTGGCAATGTCTCATATGGGCTAAATCTGTAGAATGCAAAAACAATAGCTGTCCCGTCAACAGATTCTTTCCCCTGAGCTAGCTGTAGGTCTCTGCAGCTCCTCCAGAGTTAACTTGGGTCTCTGGGCTGCTTCTGACATTAATTCTGTCTTTGCCCAACCTTGGCAAGAATAGCCATATCTGATAAATTTGCAGCTATCCCATACTCATATTTTACAGATGATAGTCTGAACAGCGATTTCCGAGATGTCCAATGTTGAGATATTGTTTCAGAACCTAACCCTGCTTTTAACTTAACTTTATTCAGGACTGGTGTGGAATGTTTTTGGACCCTATTATGCTGTCTGTTTTTTACTATTCTCTAAGAAACCTGAAGCCTTGACAATTACACAGGGATCAGATTACACACATGTGGACTCAGTTTCATAATCATGGGGCTTTTAAAGGCAAGCGACTGGGTTTCACATAGTGGTATCACAGTACAGGAGGCTGAATACAAATGCACTCCAAACTTTTCAGATTTCAATTTGTAAAAAAAAAAAAAAAAAAAACATTTCCATGCTGTACAATTAGGCACTACATTACATTGGCCAGTCAAATATAATCCCCAAAATTGCAGTGAATGTTGGTTGTAATATGAAAAAAAGAAAAAGCTTAAGTGGTATGAATTCTTGTGTAATGCACTTTATATAGCAAAAACGGAGCCTCCATAATCCCTGCCTCTTATAAAAGGCTAGGTACCCACTGGGTGATCCGAGGCAGAAAGGTCGGCATCACCGGAGTCAGCGAGGATTTCTCAGTTAGTAGATTTCAACATTTTACTTTTCTTTTCAACACTGAAAGCACAAGGGTGTGAGGACCACGCTCACAAAGCTGATTCCCAGGGTAGAATATTGGTGCGTGGGGAAAACAAATAAATAAGCAAAAAAATAAAGAGAAATCGTTGCGCAAGAACACTGTCTTCTGTCGCCACTGGCTTCCACTCCTGGCTCCACACTTTTTGAAATGTCACTTCTTTAGGGCTACAATTCTAATTTTTGTTCTGCTCAGTGTAAGTAAATATATCTGACTGTGAGTTTTTGTTCACAGATCCCAGGAGAGTGGCTTGCACGCTCAGCAAAGAGACCTCTCACTGCAACCTCCCTCTAACATATTGATCAGGAATGGCTATTGGCGCTGGCCCTGTGAATAAAATGCTGCTCTACCGAGTTCAATTCCCCGCTGGGCGACTGAATGAAGAGACAAAACCTTTAGCGCTTGTACCCCCGCACCACCACCCCTCCACCCAATTGCTATTTAGCTCCACTTCTCCATCGAGTGTCACCGCTAGCAGGCACATCGACGGACAAAAATTAAATGTCATTTTTGTGGAGCGCGACTTCCAAAATGCCCGTGTATCTGTTTTGCTGCCTGTCACTCATACATTTCAGGCTCTGCAGCAGACCAAGGAGCGATCGCATTGAGATGGTTTTTGAAACCAAAGGTAAATTGTGTTGTTTTCTGACTCTTTTCTCAGAGTCGTTTGTTGACATCAAAGGGAGGAGGAAGCGCCTTGACACATGCATCTAGAGACATTTCCTTCCTGGAAGCAATAATCCCCCTGACATTTGAAATTACCAGAACACAAAAAAAGCCAATGTTTATACAGATTTAGGCTGTAGAATGAGTGGCGTTTTGTATCCACATGATAGAGACAAACCTTCTCTTTTCTTTCCTTGTGTCTTTTATTGTGTGACAAAGGGAAAATGTGTTTTTACCCACTTCCATTTCAACATTTTTTAAGGTTCTGGTAATGATTGTTTGTGAAATCTCTCTCACACCTTATAATGTTTCAATTTAATACAGAGGGGGAAACAATTATTTGGTACTCTGCTATATTTGTCAGTTCGCCCCCTCACAAAGAAATGGTTGGTTTGGACTAGTGCTGTATTTAAAATACGGCAAATTCAAATCTGCTGAATCCTCACCACCACCATGGAAAAGACCAAAGAGCAGTCAAAAGATTTGCTTAGGATGTTTCAGGGAGTCAAAAGGTCTCCCTAGTCTAGAATGTCAAACAAGGCCATCAGCATGAAGCTTGGTGAAGAAGAGAACCACTGCTGACCAGAACATATGAAATTGGATTAAAAAGTTCAAAGTCAGTTGCCATCATTTCAGAGCTCCATTCTTCTCAAACATTGGAGTAAGGATATGAGCAAGGTGAGAAATCAGCCTAGAAATACATGGAAGAAGCTTGTTAATAATCTCAAGGGAGCTGAGAAAACAGAGCCTAAGATAACAGTAAAATACTTTGCAATGACGGGTTGAGATCCTGCAGTCCTGGTTCCCTTGTTCAAGAAGGCACATGCAGAGGCTCCTCTGAAGTTTGCCATTGCAAGCCTAACAAATTCTTAGAAAGTGTTGGAGAAAATAATGTAATCCGATGGGACAAAAATTAAGCATTTGGCAACAACTTGACTTGCCCTCTTTGGAGACTAAATAAATGCTAATTATGAACCCATGAATTGTCTGCAAATAATTGCCATTTAACAGCGACCCCTGTCAGATATTTGGAACAGACAGATGGCAAAAAAGGCCAAAACCATCCTAGACAGTAAAGATCACCCACTTTTAGGGGAGTTTGTTGTCCATCTTGCAAGTCAAAGGTACATGTTGCCAAATATAAGGTGTAATTGGTACAGCTATTCTTTTGTCCCAAGTGCAATTAAAACTCTTAGTCAACTTTGACCAAACCTAGCACGTTTTACAATGTTACCATTTATTTATTTTTTATTTTTTGAGGGGAAGCATCTTTCTTCATGTGTTTGAATGTTTGTAAGCGTGTAAATTGTGTTGATATGTGCCGATTATGCTTTGACTGCTACTACACACCAGATTTACCCTTGTGGGAAAATAACTAACTGGACTGAACATGAAGGGGGAAAAGTGTTTTTGGGCTGTTTCTCACCTAAAGATACAGAAAGACTTTCCTGCATTGAATGTATGATATGGGGCCAAGTACCATAGAAACTTTGATAAGAACCTTTTCATTCAGAACACTGAAGATCAGGCAGGTATGTTGCTTCCAGCATGACCATGACCCAAACCCTAAGGTGAAGGAAACAGGAGAGTGGCTCCAAAAGAAACACATGAATGTCCTGCAGAGGTCCAGTCAGTGCCTGGATCTTAATCCTATAATAAGTCTTGGGAAGGAGTGGACATATTGAGCTGTCAAACAACAGACTCAAAACCTTCAGGATTTGCAGAGTATTTTGGGAGGAGTGGACAGAAAACTCCCCTGGTGTATGTGCAAACCTGGTTACCAACCCTAAGGAATGTCTGAACTTTGCCTATGAATTAGAGCTTTACCACCAAGTTTTGCTTGGGAATCATATACATATTTTACTGACTTTAATACAAATGACTTTAAAATTCAGTAAACAATCAGATGGTCATTTCCCTCTCTTCAAGTTCCTTTATTATGTTTTAACCTGAGTACGAATAGATTTTTTTATTGACCTGCAACCTTTGCTTTATTGTTGGATTTTGTTCGATTGCTTTTGGATTTCCCTGAGCCACAGAATGAGTTTGGATAGTCAAGAGATTTTCCATATATCATTTATTTATTTAGTAATTTATTTATTTGTGTATTAATCTATGAGCTATGTATTTAATATTAAATAATGCACAGTTCTCTTCATGAGATTTGTCTGCTTCCTCAGTGGTCCTTTGCTTTCTGTTTGGTTGGAATATAGGGCAGTACAGTTTGAGTGCTCTTGTCAGAGACAGTTTGTGTGCTGCTATTTCGTAACAGTTTTTTGCGGCAGCCGGGGTTTAAGAGACCTTTCCTGGGTAGTGTGTGAGCTCCTGTCATCGCCTTTGCTGGCAAGGAGCTGTAGGAAGGTTCCAGACAGTTATGCAGGAGCGAGTGCTCGGAGGAAGAACGCTTAGGAGCGATCGAGCCTGGCTCTGTATCGCTGTCCGGCGTAGCGCAGCCACTCTTGTCCTCCCGTAGGTCCTCCTGCTCCTCCTCTTCGTCATCGTCGCAGCACAACGCATGGTAGAGAATTTTGTCACTGAAACGGACTCTTTCCCGTGTGCCAGACGTACGGGAGGTCTTTTGGCTGTACGTGGAGCTACTGGCCTCCTCGCTGGAGGAGTCTGGAGTAATAATGCGAGGCCCATTGGGGATAGGAAGCCCACCATTCATCTGAGAGTAGACCGAGGCAGTGGTGGGGGGTGGGGTGGGGGTCTGTGTCTGGGTTGGGATAGATCCCTGGCTCAGCTCCTGTTGTAGATCCCCCGGTTGTTCGCTAGATCTGCGGGCAGCTGCACCAGCAGCCTCTAGGTAACTGCAGAACTCCCAGCTGTCCGAAAGCACATCTGCATTGAGAAAGTCCAGCCTGAAGGCTTCTCCCAAACCCCGCTCACTGCTGGATGTGCTGCTCGCTGTGGCCACCGTCCAGTCATCTGGCTCCAGGTCGAAGTCAAAGTCAGAAGTTAATTTATCAATTTGACCCACCACCTAGAGATAGAAAAACACACAAGAGAATAACCAATGAGATATTTCAGAGAAGCCGATAAAGTAGAGAAGGACCTGTCTGATGTATTTACGTTGATCAAATCGAAGGCTGAAAGTAAATGTTTGGAAAAGGTGTGGTGTTTGAACGCACAACCGCTGTTCAAACGCTAACGTTTAAAGTCTCCTGCAAGGTCGGTCGAATTTAAAACAATGTTGTATTTCTTATCCACGAGCAGTCCGTCTATACAGCTGCTGTCAACGTGCGATTTTGCCGGATGAAGAGAAAGCTAACATTGTAAACTCCCAATGATAAGGTGAGTGCATTAACCTTGACACTTTTTATGTGCCGACTCTTATTTTGAAGTAATAAAGGAAATAGCGCTTTGTGTTGTGCTGATGGATTTAGCTGATAAAGATGCCATCGGGCTAGCTGGCAAAGTACCATTACAAAAGCCTCTGCTCCGTTTAAATCAGCTGTGTGGCAGCATTTAGGGTACCAGGTAGAAAAAAATAGATGGTGGTGGAGTGACAGATAACATGAATTATTTGTGAGCACTGTAAGGATCCTGTGTCCTGCTAACCATTAGTCACTAACGCTGTGTGTTGATGTGTGCTTCAGAGCATCCTATGGCACTGAAGTAAGAGGCTACCTAATTGGACTACGTTCAAATCTAAAAATTACTTAGATACAAGGTTTCCAACTTTGGTTTTCCAGAGCCAGTATCTTGCATATTTTAGATGTTCCCCTGGTTGAACACACCTGAATCCAATAAAGGCAGAACTTGAAGACACAATGATGCAATGCCTCCATTAATACAGATGTGCAGTAGAGTATAGAGACACCTCTACGTCCTCCAGGAAACCAACTCTTGAGGACTACAGTTGATCGTTCCTGACCAAGAGTGATCAAATTTGAACTGAATCATTTTACAGTGAAAGAAGATTGTTTAAAATGAATGAAAACCCTTTAAGAAACCATTCTATGCTTTTTGACACTAGGACCACCTTAGAATGAATTAGAAAACACAGTGTAGGCTACTGACTAATCAAACCTTGACTGGAATATTCTACACTATATGTACATTCCTTAAAATACAGTTCATGATTTGAGCAACAGTGACTATGTGAAAAAAGAAAGCTAGCAAACAAGGTTTTTCTTAGTTTTTCCAAAAAAATGCAGTCAAATTCCGATGCAGCTTGTTTATCAGATTAAAAGTATCTTTTGAAAGTAACAACCTTTAAACAGCTATTAAACTTTTTATTAAGCCCACATTTTTGTAAACATTTTATTTTGATCTGAGGTAATATGTTCATTTTAAATGTCATGTCTTCATAAGCTGTAAACACAAAATCATCAGTCTGTGTAATTAATCTATACAATGTGTTTCACTTAGTGAATTGATTTACACAAATACAGGACCATTACAATGATATTGTAGTTTATATGAATTGGGTTTGCTTTTTTAAAATCTGGACTTGTATTCTTAAACCTAATTTTACGTTTTTTCATACGCTAAATCAAGAAGACTCAAGAATCTTTATTGTCATTATGTAACCATAATGAAATATGGTACCAGTGTCCAACAAAACACAAGCCACAATTGTTATGGGATAATCTTTAGCCCACAGTGCTTTAGTCATGCTTGTTGATGTTAGCACCACCTGCTAAGCAGCATAGGTATTACAGGATTTTTCAGACTGGAATTCCACAGACTCTATCAACACAGATGTCTATGAATAGCTTGCAAAAACATCAGTTTTAAAAAAACATTGAAAAGTATGAGGCATCTTAACTACAGGTAGAGTGCAATACAAGTGTGAGTCCTATAATTTGTTAACTATGTGTCACTTTTTCCATGACCACACAAATACAGTAATGGTGCACTATTCTAGTTATATACATAGAAACAATTAACTGTGGAAACAATTCAAAAAGAAACGTCTGGCTCAACACTGCTTTGTGCCTTGCTGGATAGTATCAAAAAAACAATGCTGCTTTACATTTAAAAGTAAAATGTCAAAGAGCACGACTAGTATTATATCGAGTATTGCCTCTGTTTCTTTCATTTTCACTAGTAGGACTTTAACAGCAGAGGATATTTGTGTCCCTCTTTTGGATGAATTGTAACAACATAAGTGACGTTCCTCTACATTCCATCCATAACATCCATAAATGTAGCTCATTTTTTGTTCATCCACACCTTTCCAACAAATGACATACCTTTCAGCCTCTGCAGGAGTCTGGATATTTCGCAAATAAGAGCAAGCAAGCAAGCAGTATCAAAACTGTTTCAAACGCATCTGGAACCATGTGAATACCAAGCAAAGCTCATCAAAGTACTTTTGAAAATTTTAACACATGCTCCTTTAGTGTCATCTTTCATAGCTAAAATCAAAAGGGCTTTTGCACCAATTCCACACTGTACTCAGGTAGTTCATAATTATTCATATGCACTCAAAACTATGTTTTTTCATTAAGTCCAGACAGCCACTCAGCAAACAATAGAACAAGAAAATATTCAAAAAGAAAGCCTGTGAGCTCACTTTAAAGTAAGTCTCAGTGAGATTTTTTTTTTTTTTGCACAGCGTAACATGACATTTCCAGATGCTTTCTATGCTTGACATCCCACTGATGTACACTCCCCCACTGTCAAGTCGAACAAAAGCTAAGATGTATTCACAGCTGCTAATTGATTTGTGTTTGCGTTTCCAGGACTTTTTATCCGTAAAACCTAAATTGTTTGTTAATGCATTTGAAACGAGTTGTGTTTTCCAGCGCGGCCTCCTGTGGACAGGTGTTTTAAATTGCTTCACGTCGCTTCCACACAAAATTGAATATTCTCTGAAATGAGCTCGGAACACTAAAACCGTGTCACTACTCATTAAAAAAGAAGGCAGAAAAAGGCGGAAAAAAGCCTCTCGTCTGACTGGTTAAAGCTTTATCTTAAATATGCTGCCTGCTTTATGTTTTATTGGCGAACACACTGTTGTCTATGACTGCACCTTAAAATACATGTGTGTTTTGTTTTTTACCCCAAATTCTGCTGCAAAATAGGTAGAAATATTCCACTGATGCCGGAAAACATATCACTTAAAAACCTTTTATTTATTATTACCTCCAAATTGACCTGAATGCTTCCATGATCAGGGGCCGCGGTGTTGAGTGTTTGATGAATAGAATGCCCTTCAGTTGAAATTGCGCTGCTTTGCCTGAAAACACCTAAAATCCAAGCCCTCTGTACTTGACATTTTAGCTCCCTCAATCAGCACATTCGGCTTTCAACAATGGTTTGTGAAATGAAAACACTCCCAGCTTATGTACCCTGTAAATGATACATTACCCCCCAAACTGTTCAGCAATTAAACACTGTTTTGAACTTTTTGTTGAAAATGCAATTTCACCCTGAGAGTTATAATTATTTGCCGTGTTTGCTTCTTTCAGGTTATGAAGACTGCAAAACGAAAGTATGATTGCAGCACAAACCCAAATCCCATCTCTATATTTAGAACTAGAAAATATTCTCTCCACAACTTTTAATTAAATTGTAGGCATTACCACCCAGTTTTAGATACTTTGTATGTTTGTTTTTTTTATTTCTCAAGGCAATCTCCATAAACAGAACATCAATAAAAAAAAGGTTTGAACCTCGTTTATGGCATTTGACGGCAGAGAGATTTGGAACCATGTGCACATTATCATTACATTGTTGAACAAATTACTCGCTGTTCGTGAAGCGTGGATTATTTATGCACCGGGCCCAGTTTTGTAATGAGGGATTTATTAAACCTTTTAAATGTATTTATTACTGTTTTCATTCGGCGGCTGTGCAGAACATTTTTTTTTCTCAGAAGCAGATGACATGAAATTATGTTTAAATCTGAACATATCAGAAATCTGGAAAACCTGAAACGCTCCACAGCTTTCCAAGGACACCTTCTCTCAGAGACATTTCGCGTTAAGTCAAACCTTCGGTATTTGAATCCAACTGTATCACACTTCATGCACGGCCATGGCTCGTTTGTCGATGAGCTTTTCTGCAGATCCGCCAGCCGCATCATTGTACACCTCATGAGTACCTGGACGGTGCGCCTCTGCTGGCAGACTGTCTGAGGGAATTGGGCTGTATGAATCCTCTAATCCCTGAATTACTCAACCTGTTTGCTGTGTGATTTGCAGACTTTAACTCACGAAGCTGTTAATGTAAAATGCCTCTCCAGGCCGGGGAGGGAGACTAAAAAGCTTTGTTTACTTCATTACACAACTATTAATCGGCGGATTTAAAAATTATCAGCCGCATTTCAAAACATCATTATGTTACAGAGACAGAGGTTGCTGGGTAGTTACTGCAGCATGTTGTAGGTTCATTAAGTGTTGTAACTGTCTTCACCTAAAGGCTCTGCTGAGAATTTCTGTATGCTTTATGCAGCAGGAGCAACAGTAAGCTCTGCACCTTTTTCTGATTAAGAGATTGTGATGAAACTAGAGGGAAGTGAGCTGGAATGACTGGACAGCCTTTGCACATGAGGGACAGACTTGACAAAAAGTGTCTGTGAGAGAAGTAGAACAAACAGAAGTAAAGAAAAGTTAACTTTAAAACGCTGTTACTAGCACTACTCAAGCACACTGCTGACACCAATGATTATGTGATAGCGCTGGTACTAATTAAAATGTTATTTTATGACTAAATAAAACCAAAGATGTCCATGTGCACAGCCATAAATTTTAATATCATTGAACTATTTCAGCAATTCAACTTAAAAAGTCTAAAATTTGTATATCATATTAAATTCACTGCATGAATTGGTGGATATCAAGTCTTTATTTTAATAAATTTTGATGACTATGACTTTCAGCTGATGACAACACAGTTTCTTTGGAAATTAAAAAAATTAGTTAAGGCCAATAAAAATACAGAATATTAAGTATTTTCAGTGAAAGGACTCAATATCTAGCCGAGGATCCTTTTGCATGGATTACTACAAGGATGCAGGCTGGCATGAAGGTGATCAGTCTTTGGCTCTGCTAAGATTTCTAGGAAGCCCAGATGTCTTTGATAGCAGCATTCAGCTAGCCTGTATTGTTGACTGGTGTCTCTCATCTTTCTCTTGACAACACCCCATAGATTCTCATTGGGTTTAGGTCAGGCCAGTTAGCCAATCAAGTACAGCGATACCATGGTCATTGAACCAGACATGTAAAGTTTTATGGGCGACGTGTCGGTGTGCCCGTTACAGGCGCGGTGGTCTAGCTGTTGTTACCTAGTTGAGATTTTCAGAACCATAGCAACATGTTGGTCTCCAGAACTGTAGGAAACTTCAGTTTCCTACAGTCACATTTTAGAAAAGTTATTTTAAAAAATAAAAAAAAAGCTAAATTATAGTTTTTATTTATTTATTTAATGTCAATCCAATGTTTTTCTTTTACTTATGTTTTACCCTCCTAATCGTCACAAACATGCATACCAGTTGACCAGTTGAATGTGGTGAATGATAAGCACTAAGTTAAAGCTTGTTCTGATTTATGAAGTCTGCCCACTTTGGCAGTGTGGGCAGGTGTCCATTACTTCTGAAAAGTGAAATCAGCATCTCCATAAAACTTGTCAGCAGTAGGAAGCAGGAAGTGCTCTGATCTTTTCTGGTAGAGCGCTGCGTTGACTCTGGAAACTTCACACTGAACCTTAAACAACTTGGATTTCAATCTTCCTCCACACACTGGGACTTTGATTTCTAAATGAAACAACATTTTGCTTCATCTGGAAAAAAAGGACTTTGAACCCTTGAGCAACAGTCCAGCCTTTTTTCTCCTTAGTGAAGGAAGGTGATTTCTGTTCTCTCTGTCTTGAGAGTGGCTTGACAGAAGGAATGTCACAATCATAGTCTATGTCCTACATGTTTGTGTACGGTTCCCCGCTTGATTATTTTTATTTACTTTTCTTCAAAGTTATCTTAAGGCTTTGGTTACCATTATTGCATTTGCACCTTTTTTCTACCCCACTTTTTTCATCATGCTTAACCTTCGTTCAATACGCTTGGATAGAGTGCTTCTTCAGCAATGACCTTATGTGGTTTACCCTCCATGTGTCAGGGTGTCACTGACTCCTGGGCAGCTGTAAAGTCATCCATTTTCTATGCAATTGTGTATTTGGTGTAATTGTGTATGTATGTATATATATATATATATATATATATATATATATATATATATATATATAGATAGATAGATAGATAGATAGATAGATAGATAGATAGATAGATAGATATAGATATATAGATATAGATAAAGATTCTAATAATAACTAATAAAAACATCTGAAATGTATCACTCCGTGTGTGTGTGTGATGACATGATACAATGAATTTCAGTTTTGAATTGATTTACTGAAATAAATTAACTTTTGGATGCTTTTCTGATATAATGAGACACCCTTAATGAGTGAATAAGATCATGCTGACAACTGTTGCAATATTTTCTCACTTTTATTACTGGGCAGCTTCACTTCTCCCGTTAACCCATTAATCCCAAAGAAGTCAACATTTGGACTGGCAGATCAGAGTTAAGATAAACCAGGCCATGCGTTCATATTTCTTTTGATGACCCTCATAGTATTTGCAATTAATGATGCAGTGATGGCCTATCTTTGTCACTCAAAAGACTATTTCCGACACAGTTAAGCAGTAATGGATAGTATGAGAGTTTATGTTCAGTAAGTGCTGAGAATTTGACTGTAACTTCTGTATTTTATTTTCTCTCAGATGCTCTGCTGATAGCAGATTTCTTTACAATAAATGCGCTGATTTTTAAAGCATGATTATAACAATGCCAATCACTTTTGTGTGTAAATGCCGACCATATAACTTATCGAAGAAATTAAAACGTAGGTGTTTAATCAGTATAATTTTAGAGCATCTATCTGCGTAGGGGTGAGATCACACTAAATGCTTCTCTCATACAATCCATTCTATAAATTTCAACCAGAGGAGTAAGTGTTACAGCCATTTTAAGTGTTATTGTAATTTCTTTTTCTGTTTCACTGCACACCATCAACAAGCAGCGATGAGTCAACTGTGTTCACAGCACCTGATCAACTCAGAGCTTAGTCATTTTACAGCTCTCAGAGGTGCTTTAAAGGAGAGGTTGCCTCGGCAGCATCAGACGGGGGTTTATTACTGTACCTCAACACCTGTCGGAGATGATTGGGCTGGGTAATTGAGGGTCAGAGTGAAAGAGAGGTCTTTGAGCCTTGTCTATGACAGAAAGTTAGAGTGATGGCAATGACAGGCCACGATAATCTAACACGGGGCCATGGTCAGTAATGTAAAGCCTCTTGAAGAGCCTCCTCTTTGGCAGAGGTGTGATTTAGGAAATAGAATCACTTAAGCCGACTGTTATTTAGGCCTTGGCAGTATATCGACTTTGGAAAAAAAAAATTCACTTCATATTGAAAAGAAGAAATTTAAAACAGCCATTTTTGTGTGTAACTGTGCAGTCTCATGCTGTTTATTATTTATTTTTTGACGACTTCCTTGTGTGAGTAGTTCTTTCCTCGTGGCCAGCCCAATGATGAATGAGCCCCAAAGCAAAACTAGATCTCATAGCTACATAACAAATAAAACCACAACAGCGATGGCTTGTTAAACTGCTCAGTGTGCATTGGACACTATTTGTTTCAGGGTTCTGTTTTTACTGTAAAATTACATTATTTGGCATCCTCTCCTCTCAGCTAAAATGTTACCAGTTCATGTACATATTTTTTTTAGGCCCTTTTTGTGTCGGGTCTTGCATCTTCTCCATGTGGGTTTACTCTGTGGTCATCAGTTTCCACATACAGAACAAAAACATGTATTTTAGGTCAATCGTCTACTAGACATGGACTGGTTGGTAAACAGTTAGTATGCAATGACAATGGCAACTAGTGGTTACTGTTCTCACTGTATACCAAGGCTCTAGTAAGCTGCAGTTTTAGACTGCTAATATTTTCCACCTTAGATAAAGGTCATCCCAGACCTTTTATTTTTTCCAGCATGAGGAAGAAACTATTACAACGTTGCCATCCACAATACTCTACCAGTTTGACTCTATAAAAAAAGCAAACCTGTAAAAGATATGTAATTTGACACAATATGCACCTCAAGACTACTTCTTTGTTTGTCCAGTAGCAACTGGAAAAACACTTTTTCTATTTTAATCGAAATTAATTTGATTAGTCTGATACATTTTGGTTTCAAATAATTTAGTTATTAATGGGATAAATAGAAACTTGTGGTATTTTAACTGTATACAGCCATTGTGCATATGTTTCAGCAATAACCCTACAGTGTACTGCACCCTGCTTCTTGCTCAGTTACTGCTGGGACTCACTCTTACAACCCTGAATAAGATTAAACAGGAACAACAAGGCTTGATGGATAACTGTAACTCCCATTAAGAATAAACTATGCTGACCTTAAAGAACTAAGACAACAACTTTTTTCTCTTATAATAAGCTCTACAAGGAAACATGTAAATGGGTACTACTTCCATCGTCCCTATGCAAGTGTCTGCATCACTAACTAAAAAATGGACCGAAAAATTAACACAGGAATAAATGCAGAGGTCAAAATCATTAAATGTGACTATATATATATATATATATATATATATATATATATATATATATATATATATATATATATATATAAAACACACACTCTAATCACTGTGATCTTTAAAGAGATGTTTAAGGAGAATAACTTGTTTTGATGTGCATTAATGGCATTCTGTATGAGCAGATTTTTGTTTGCTGCCGAGTAAACAGATGGAGATTGCCATCCTTCGCAAGTCTTACATAAAAGTGCATATTTAACATGCTTCTAATGATGCCTGTGGAAAAGCTATCATGTTTCCACATTTATATTCTAGTATTTACCAGCGAATAAAAGCTGTTTTGAAATAGGACATCTGTAACGATGCGGTTTGTACATATGTAAAAAATAAATCAGGTGCGATTTACCAAGGGAGCTCAGACAGAACACCCTCAGTGGGGTCATTTGAAATGCACGACGTGTGAGGGGATTTTCGTTGGAGCGCTTCATTACTCTATATTCAAGCGGTTTCTCTCCATCTGTTACTTTGCCACCCATTCTTAGAGGAGTCATTTTTCAGAGGAGTTTGCAGTGCTTGTTTGGTTGTTATGCCCCATCCTGCACAGCTTTGCCTTTGTTTATGGGGAAAAATTGAAATGTTCATTTGCGCTCTTCAAATAAATCAAAACAAGCCTTGTTTCTTTCTCAACATGCTGCAGTAGATTTCCATCTTACCCCCGTGCCGCTTTTCCAGTGCCGGAAGCGCTTAATGCCAATTTGAAGGTCTCAGCAATTATCAAAATGGCCTTGCATGCTGGCTTCATGAGTAAATCAGTCACAAATGTTGTTTAAATGCAGTTAACCCCTGCAGTTTTGAACTTTTTTCTCTTATCCTTCTTTTCCCTCAATTTAATCTCCCCAAGACAATTATACGACTGGAGTCCAGCCACTTGCATTGTTTTGATATTGTTTATTTTCTCCTTCTATAGCTAATTTATCATCCCAGACTAACTCTAAAGGAACCATTTCACTGGATTCCCCAGGAAAATTGTCTAAGATTCCCACAAACATGTGCATTACCCCCCTAGATGTTGTATTTACCATTTCATGAAACAGTGTTTAGGGAGTTGTTTGAATTCAGTTACTCACTCAGCATCATACAGCTGGATGGTAAACAGAATACAACCAGTTCAGAAAGGATTTTAAAGCCGTAGGCAGATTTGTTAAGAAAAAAAGCAGAGGAATGCATGCGGGTGAGCTGAAGATAGGAGATTGAACGGCAGGATTCAGAAGGTGATCTTGTTTAATTGATAATGTATTTATTTATGCATTAGTATGTAAACCTACAAAGCCACATGAACATGTCACTCAAAGTCTTTTCTATGTGGAGTTTAAAGTGATAGTTCACACATTTTGACATGTCATAACCCCACAAGTTTGGAGGAAATTCTTAGAGTAGTGGAAGACTGGCACTTAGTCCCCACCATACTGGAATATAATAGCTAACAATGATAAATATTAATCATTACTACAGTTATGTTCTTCTACGTTGCCGGCTTGTCCTCACCAATACAATCATACAGCAAATAAGGGATTTCCTGTCTTTCTCTCTTTCTGCAGGTGTAGAAGCAGATTCAAAGGATGTTATCTTGTCCTCCCTTTTTCCTCTGCTCTATTTTGTCACCTTCTCTCCCATTTAACGTTCTCCTCACTTTTCTCTCTTCCCTTCTTTATCTTTTACCTTTCTGTGTCAGTTGAATTTGAAATAATCCCCAAATAATGTCCAATAACGTTTTGTGCGCCAGTATCAAGCAGAGCATTATAGCCACAGCAGTACTGCTCCACTTGTGAAAGTAAATCTTTGGCACTAAGAAAGCTTTTCTGAGTGCTACACTGCCAGACAAGACACAGGGGGGGAAAAAGACAACAGTGGACTGATAACAATGTCAAATTGCTGAATCAACCACAATTTGTCACATTGAGCAAGCATGCTGGGGACAGTGGAAAAAAACAACTCCTTTTTTAACAGGAATAAACCTGCAGCAGAACCAAGTTCAGCATGAGAAGCCATGCGCTGCGACCCACTGGCGTTTAGAGAAGGCTGAAAGGAAACATGGAAACACAAAGAACCCTTTTCCAAGAGCTTTTTACAGCAAATCACAAAGCATTGAGTAGGCAGCTTGTTTATTTTGTGACCAGAATTTAATTTTTTCCCCTTGTTTTTTTAATTTATTTTATTAATTAGGTGACATAAGTAACATCAATCTTATTTTAATAATGAGCCATGCTACAAACCCATCTCACTCCCAGCACCACCTCAAACATTGGCAACTCTGTTTTTTTGGCTGACAAATCTCGATAAAATTAGCAAAGACAGTTTATACAGTATGCGTTAGTATAGCATCATGTTTGAGTATAACCTGACAAGCTGTTAGCCTTTCGAAGCTCACGTGAGGAAACCTACTAATAACAACTCCACAGAACCTGGCTTTGAAAAAGAAAAACTAAACGATCTCTTTAATATATTTCAAAAGCCTCTTTATTTCTAACTCTTATCCTGGACCAAGGTGTTGCATAATCTTTGACCTTTATACGCATCACGTTAATAAAATAAAATAATACCTGAACAATGCAGCGGCATCACTTTCCACCTTCGTCATGCGTGACGTCAAATTGTTTCTGCCTTAATGTGAGCGAGGCTAATCTCTGTATGCTTGCTGTTAGAGTTTAAGCACATTTAGTGTGCTTGAGATTCCAGTGCGGTGTACTCTGCAGAGATGCAATAAGTATTTGAGTGGACGGCATTACAGGAAAACCAGAGGGGGCCTGATTTAGGTCAGGCAATCTTGATTGGTGAGATGCGTTCTGTGGTGTTGGCACACGGATGAAGTGTCCTTTGAAGTGTTCGCTGGAAGCATTTGGTGTAATTATCCTGTCATGAGAGTGGCTATAAGCTTGAGACTTCATTAGGCGCATGCCGCGTTCTTTTTCATCTTTTCTCACGAAAAAAAAAAAAAAAAAACCCACTCATCTTTCTGGAGACCTTAAAGTGCTAAACAACGGCGTGATGAGCAAAGAGCCAATACCTCCTGACACCTCACTAATCAAAAACATCATTACAAACTTCACCATATAACGGGCTTCGTTTATCCCTCAGGGGTTTTACAAGAGGTGGGCTTCTTCGCTCCTTGAGGCCTGGGAAATCAACCACTTCCTTCCCCAAATTTAGGTCATTAGACTGGACAGACTCATTTAACAGCTGCAGGGCATATTTGTGAGGTTTATACTATCAGCCTGGAGAGGTTATGGGTTGTACAATCAGGAAGGGAGCAAGATGGAAACAGCAAGAGGGAGGCAGCAAATGCAGCATGTGTTGTTGCTGGCAGAGCACACTGATCATTTATTGAGGTTCTCCTTCATTGCCTCTATCCGTGCTGAGAGGCCTAGTGCCGGTAATGACCAGAAAAAGATGGTAGGGCCACGCTACAGGGCTCCTCAGTCTGTCTGCTTCCCTGAGATAGCGACGGATTAGGCCAGAGTAATGTCGGGTCATGCTGCTCACATGCGAGAGGAAAAAAAAAAAAAGAAGAAGAAGAAGAAGAAACAAAACATGCATGCGTGTGCAGCCACATCACGCACAGCCATTTAGGGGTTTAGGAAGGTTTCCATAAATTGTCTTTTTGCAGTGTCTGTTTGAAGCGAGCGTCAGAAGTAGACGTCCACATATGGTTGACGTGACGTGTACACAGTAAATGCAGTCGACCTGTTCTGGTAAAGATTACCGCGTCTCTTGTGGAGACCTGGGGAAAGCAACGCTGTGGTAGCTGGCTCAGTCCAATCCTGCCGTAAATCCCTCATCCTAATACCTCAAACTCCCAGTTTGTCTACCAGCCAAACCAATAAGCAGACACACAGGAAGAATCTCCTTGAAGAGGGGGGGAAAAAAATTACAGAGAGCAGTTCCAAAGCTATGTGGTTATCCCAATTTTTGGCAAGACCTGCTGCTAGTTTTTTGTGCTTGAAGGAATATTTGGATTTACTTAAGCTAAAATTCATTTGATTTGTTGCAATAACAATGCACCACATATTTCTTATTAGGGCAGTAAATTAGTGTAAACATGTTATTATACAAAAATAAAACAGTACAATATAAACACATTTTCCACGCTGTCAGAGCCGGTTTGAATCACGGACTGTGAATACAGTCTCAGAAATGGTTAATGATGCCTGAAAAAAATAATTATATACACATCTCATTGCAGACTGATTATATTGCAGAAATTGATTTGTGTGCATCTTGGAGTTTGACTTGTTTATTTGCCATTTACAGTATGCAGTGGAGAGCCATTGACCTACACAAGCAGCAGTAGCTTAATAATTCTGGCTCAAAAATCAAGAGAATTTAGTCAGAGAAGCATCTTTGAGAGCAACACGGTGAAGATTTAGACCTGGATATTTTTCCTTCATATGTTGCTCTCTTTGAGATATTTTAGAGCTCAGTGCTGGTAAGGAGGCTGCAGTCTTACTGGGTTCGATTGGCTACCCTGAGTCACGTCACCCAGTTCTCTCTCTGTCCTTCTTCTTGCTACCGTTTGCCACTAAGTACACCACTTTTTAATCTGTAGAATTGAACATTGTCTTTAGGTCAAGCACCAAGTTAAAAAGCATTTCCTTTTTGATTGTTTCTAGAACTAACATATCTCCCTAAAGTTTTTTTTGATGAGGAAACGATCAACATATGGGGGGGGGGGTACTTTACATTTTTAACAAATCCCATTGGTTTTCCAGTTTCAACGCTACAAAACTCAGAGCTGCTATACTTCTGTGGTATTCTGTGTGTATGACAGAATCCTGCTCCCACTACCGCTCCACCATTTTCTGCAGGCGTCGAGTCAGCTGGGTGTCACGGCTAAAAAAGGGAGAGCTCCATTAACTTTTGTTTTCCTAAAATACACTATTTCGGTTCTTAAAATGATTACTGGTAACTGAAAACTCACACAGTGACTTAGATGCGGTATGTTTTTGTAAAGGTGTTAAGTTGACAATAATATTTGAGAACAATATACAAGAGTTAACGTTTCTCTCTCTATGATAGGGTGTCATGCACCCCCTTACCCCATATTTGTTCACATTACATCTTGAAACCCCATTGTACTTTACTGGGACTTTATTTTATAGATCAATGTAAAGTAAAGTTTGATCATGAAGTGAAGTGAAAATAATATATGGCTTTTAAAAATGTACATTTGTATTCAGCCCTCTTTATTCCAAGACTGCTAAATTAAATCCACATTAACAAAGTACCTTCAAAAATCCCCTAAATAGTGAATAGAGTCCATGTCTGGGTAAGTTAACATCAGCATAAATACAACTGTTCTGTAGTTGTGTATTAGTCTTGTAATTCACAATTGACACAATGACATCAGAGTGGCAAAAAAAAAAAAAAAAAAGAATTGTCATAAATGTTCCATAATAAATTTGCCACAAGTCATCTGAAGCCTAGCCCACACTGTCATTATCAGCTCTTTTAGCTGAAGTTCATCATTGTAGATGAAAATCTCTGGCTTTGATGATCTGTGGTAGTACCATGTGACAGATGCGCCGAACACCACTTCAGTGCTCTCACAGCCGAAGAGGACTTACAGCACATATAAAGCAGTGTGAGGATATTTGGGGCAAAATCAGTGGAGCTGCTGCTTCAACCAACATCTGATATTTGTCCTCTTTTGCCCAGCCATGAGGGCCTCTACCACTCTCTCCTTTCCCTTAGCATCTTCTTCTGCTTCTTGACATCCAACTCTAATAATAAAGATGCAAACACCCATAACATGGTGTTCATTTATTGTTGGACTGATATTATGTTGAACTTTTCTCACGTGATTCTGCAGCTGCAACAAATTCCTCACTCTGGTGTCTTTTCATTGTTCAGCTCGCAAAGTATTTGTTGAAGTTATGCAATATTTTGAATATCATCCTTTGGGTTTCAGGCCTTAGAGAAGCTGCAGAGATGTGGAAGAAAAAGGTCCTGATTAAATAAGATAAAAATGAAATGTGAAGCACTATGTTGAGGAAAACTAACGGTGCACATCACCCCAAACACACAATCCACATTTTAAAGCATGGTGGTGGTAGTATCATGATGAGGAAATGCTTCTTTTTAGTAGAGACAGTAAAGCGCTTCCTCAAAGTAGCTGGTGTTTCTCCGCTGTTTTATGAAGTTTTTAAGCCCATAGAAAATTTTACACCAACTTATCAATGTATTCATTTAAATGTGTTCATTCATAACTCTGACTGTATGCATGTTTATTTTGAATATGAACATAAACTTAACATTCAATAAAAAGTTCTGCCTCGAACTTCATATTGTAAGTTTAACATATTCATGTGCTTTAAAAGAGGTATTGTAAAATAGCCGACACTGATTTAAAACACAGTGGCGGTCTACACTCTGACCTTCACCGTCTTGCTTTGCGTTATGTAGATCCATGCATCTAAACTAAAGAGAACAGGGAACCGGGAATAAATGTGTGAAAAATACGACTGAAGTAATAGGCAACTTGAGGATACTGTCTTAAAGCAGCAGTAATGTAGCTGCGTAGCATTTGTCTTGCTTTGCTATCAAAGCAATTACATCATATATATATATATATATATATATATATATATATATATATATATATATATATATATATATATATATATATATATTAGCGAAGAAAATCATATTGTCCATATTCTCTTTCTTTTGCAACAGATGGCACTTTTCCGCAACCTTTTGTCAACCTTATTTTTCCGCTGTACAGTATCTCCGGGTAACACAGCTATGTCAAAGAAAAACTTGAATTAAAGTCTCTTCTCAGCTTTAGAGCTGATTAGTGCTTCACTTACAGTCAAATTATCTGTCATGTGGACTTCTTTAGTTCCTTAATTGTGTGCAAGGATGAAGGTGCGAGCAAACCAGCTTGGAAAATATTTAGCTTTAGCTGTTCTCTCAGAGAACAAAGCGTTCTATTTATAGTTGTCTGGGAAATGACTCATATCAAGAGTTACCATGCAAAAGCTATCACCTGCTCCCTTTTTGTAATTAAGAATCCTTCTTTCCAGGTTCATGTTATGGCTCCCATCACAGCCCGTCTCCCAGAGCTGGAGACAGACGATACCGCCTAATGACTGTCTGAGCAATGCGGCAGAGGAGGGTGTTATTGCAAAATTCCCGGGGTGTAAATGGATTTGCACACACCCAAAAGTGTGGAATAATAGACCAAGTTAGCTAAAACTACTCTGAGGGTTCTCATCTAAAGAGATCCTGCACCCCCCCCCTCCCAACAAGAAAATGCAGTCAGATCTATCACCTCAGTTGGTGTTGAGGTGGACAGCGGAGGTGAAGATCTCTTCCTACTGTCTGTCATGTCTGGTTGTGTGAAAGTGGACGACTCTGCCATGCAGCTTGCTGTTAATCATGCAGGTATCATCCATGACAGCTGCTGGACTGTTTTCAACTGTTGACATAACTGTCTCATATGTCAGTAAGTCACAGCAGCTGCGGCGTCTTTTACACACACACACAAACACACACACGTGTTGTTGGGAAGTAATTATTTTGTCTAGTTTGGCATAGACCCCTCACTGTCAGTTGTTAAAAACATCATTTACTGCTGCAGCCAGATGTGCTACTCAAAAATAAATTAAGCCTCAAGTTCCTGTAGGAATGTAAGCTTTGAGAAAGAATGATATACTTCAGACCAATATAATCTAATCAGCTATGTATGAGTAGGCGGGTCAGTGGCATTAAAATACGCCAAGGTTTTAAAAAGGTTGATTGTTGGTTGATTTTAATAGCATATAATTTGAATATCAGACGTTCTGTTCAAAGTCTTCCCAGATATTTTTGTAGTAGTTTGATAGCTTCAGACAGGAGGCATATTTGAAGACAACGAGGCAACTTATCAATACAACACCTTATAAGAGGTAGCTCTCTGGTAAGCAGTAATGTTGTTTTAGGTGTTAGAACTATCATTGTTGTCAGTGGCATGAGGACATTTGCATCACAGCGTTGAGGTAAACTAATAGGAGGAATTGCAGTGTCTCAAAATGAAAAACAGATTTTGAATATTCTGATTTTTCATATGAATATTTAAAGACATGGAAAAAGCTCTCTGCACAATTAAAAACATACAAATCATGTCATTCTTTTTAAGAGAAGCAAGAAGACCTTTAGTTTTACCTGTCAGCACAGAACAAATACAGTATAATCAATCCACAGATTTTAGGAATGCTCTGTGTATAACCTCTCTTGTATAGTACGTTACTCTCCTCAAAAATTTAAATGAACACTTTTTAATCAGAGTATAATATCAAGTCAGTTAAACTTCTGAAATATTGATCTGGTCAGGTTAGTAGTAGAGGAGGTTGTTAATCAGTGTCGGTTATTTTCAAGATTAACAACACAGGCACTAAAGGGTCAACAATGAGATGACCCCAAAAACATCAATGTTTCTGCAGGTGGAGACCACAGACATTTCTTCTCTGCTCTTTGTGCTTTTTAGCAGTTTAGCATTTGACCAGTGTCAGGGTCACTAAGATAAGATAAGATAGAACTCTATTGATCTCACAATGGAGAGATTTACTTGTGACTAGCCTGGGGCGATACCTGGACCCTACAGAGGTTGACCAGGCAGTCCACCTCCACCAGGATTGCTCTTCAATAAGTGCCATTGCCAGAAGGTTTGCTGTTTCTCAAGAGCATGGAGGAGATTCCAGGAGACAGGCAGGTCCTCTAGGAGAACTGGACAGGGCCATCAGAGGTCCTTAAAACTGCATACATTTCCGCTACTTCTCCTGGACAGCTGGAAGAGCTTACAAGTTGTTTTGCTCATCCAGCTTGCACACAACTTGGAAATGTGTGCACTTCTTGGACTGCTGTTCCACCAGGAGATCAGTGCGTTGCATACTCAATATGCAAGGACCCTGATCATGGCGATTTATCTAGTGGGACGGAAATTGTTGATAATTCATTTAAGCTGCTTGGTGTGATTCTTTCTGTTCCTGCCAAAGCGGTGGTGGGATGAAATGTGCATTGCAGCCGCGGTGCCATGAGCGTAACAATAGCTTACTTGGAGTGCTACCAGGTCAGTGTGGGTGGGATTGAGCTGTAGCTTTGGAGAGAGGCCAGTGTGGATACGCCTTGTTTAGATGATCTGATGAGAAAGCCATGCAGGCCTCCTTATACTTCATGGATAAGCTGTCACTGTTGTGACCAGGCTTCTCCATGCAGTCACCAAAATCCATGTATGCATCCATCATCCTAATGAGTTACAACAAATGCACCATTGGCTTTGTGCATGGTTAAAAGTAGCCCTAAGGGTCTAGAGCTCCAAATGCAGAGAATATATCTTTAGAAAGACCATCTCCATTCTGGTGTTTTTTAATGTCGTAATGCAGTCTTAGTCTGGTGTGAAGGGGGCCATACCACAGATGGAAAGAAAGGTAACATCCTTCTAAAGCTTGTTATTCAAGTTTTAGAGCAATATCAGATGGAGTCTCCTCAATACATTTTAAGATTGTTTTTATCAAAAGGAACACAGATATTTGACTGTCATCCTAAAAATAGGATCTTTAGACATTAAGACTTTTTCACTGTAAAAAAACGCTTCAGTGAAGTGGGCTTTTCTATCTTTTAATGCTGTATTTCACATAGACAAGGAAACTGGTAAGTAGAGCATCTGTGTTGATGTTGGAAAATCTTTTCATCCATTCTACATAAATTGCAACTGCTTACAATCAAGTAATGAACATCAGCTATATTAGGGATAAAAATGTCGTAGTGAGGAAATGACTTCCCCCTCAATAAGTGTAATGATCAAAACCATTTAGAGCAGGGAGTCAAAGGCAAGGCATGGGCTGATAGGTTGGTCAGGTTGATACTATCAAATTCTTAACCTAGTGTCAGTTTAGTGATCCCAAAAAGACAAACAATTTCTCAACATGACGACTTTAAAAAAGATCTTTAAAAAAGATATTGATCCTGAACCAACTCCGGGCTAATCAGTGGGAAAATTAAAACAAATTAACTTTTCAGTAGACTGAAAATGAATTTCCATCCATTTTCATTTGCTAAAATTTGTTGTTGGTTTTCATTGCAGCTCATACTCGGCGGTGCATGACTTCAGAGCAATAGTCCAGTACTGAGAGTTTCAGCAAACCCTAATAATAAAGGGCATGCAATCAATATGCCACTGGCATTTCTAGGTTTTCTTTGCCTGCAGTGCTTATCTTAATGGGAGTGTGCTCCATTTTCTTTTATAGTGTGTGAACTCGTATATCATTACCCAACAAATATAGCCCAATCTGCCACAGCGGAGTGAAAACACAGTGGGTCAGAGGAGGAGAAAAAAAAAAAATTCCTTCATGTAATTTGTTTTTATTTAAACCATCGCTGTGCAGCTTTACAGGGGCCATGGCAAACCTCAGGAATAATTTACTTCTTCTTAGCTTTGCAGTGCACTGTGACAATCAGCCAGCCAGTGTTTTTGACAGCATTATGTTTCATAAACTATACGTCTGAGGGTGACATGCTCAACAAAATTAGAGTCCCATGGGAGGTCGATTTGTTCTTCTTCATGCATCTTTGCCTGAGGTAATGCTAAACAAACACAGAGCTATCCAGGCTGAGATGCATCTAATCAGTAAACATTCATTTCATAAATAAAAAAAATAAAAATAACAATAAAAATTAAAGGTTTCATTTTATGGTAAAACTATACTCTTGATGAAACTAAACCCCAACATTGGTTATGCTAATAATTTGAGCACAAGAACTGGTCCATGACAGGATATCCTGACGCTGTAGAATATCAGCATTGCACAGTTTGATGAAATCAACTGTCAACATAGTTTCACAGTGTTAGCAGCACAAAACATATTTTTCAGGCTAATCGATCAAGCTAAACACACCAGTGAGCAATTTCTCACCAAGATAAATTTGCACTTTTCAACTTTTACCTAAGAAGCACTTTTGCCTTTTATTTATTTTTTTGTCTTTTTAAGTTTAACCCTTAGTTGTTTTCCCATAATAACTGACAGCCACATGCACTTATTTTGACCTTATTTTATTTATTTGTCTTTTTAGTATTTATTTCCTAGTTATCTACACTCCTTTAAGGGCATATTGGCTCTTTGAATCTGTGATCTTTCTAAAAGAGAAACTAAATATTTAATCAGCCACTTTCTCATGTAATGATATTGTCACATATGCAAGAGGATGGGTGCACTCTAAGTTGTTAAATTTTATATATATATTAAAAAAAACACATGGCTGCTCCATCAAAAAATAGTTGCGGGTTATATTTGTTCTTTGGTACGTTTGTTTGAGCTCTCACGGCAAAGTGAGTTTTATGTGGTGTGGTGCTGACACTTATGAACCAGAAAATGTGCCCATATCTGTGTGAAATCACCCTGGTTTCTGTTGTTGTGTTCACAACATTGTACTCCTTCTCATTCAGTGGAGCAGATCAAACTTTGCTGTCTTGGTGACAGAAGAAAGGCTGTTTTGCTGTGCAGGTAACTGTGACTTTTACATACTGTAAATTTTATTGAAAAGTTCAGAAAATATATATAACAGATAAAGGACGACAAGATTCTACTAACATGTTTAACGTGGCTTGCAAAATAGTCACCCGACTTGAAATTTGCTCATTGTGTCGTTGTAAACCTAGACTTCCATGTGTTTTATAATGGTGTTATGTAAAACACTATCAAAAAGAAGCACATAAGTGAGTAGGTGAAGGAGAATGATAAATGTTTTTTAAATATTTAGAAATAAAGATCTGAGCAGTGTGGAATACAATTTCACGTATGCCCAATTTACTTTGATACCCACCTGTGTTTAACTTAATACTGTATAAGTTGCAAACTCAACGGTTTGTTAGTGAATTTTACAAACCAGACAGCACCATGAAGACTAAGAAAAATATCAGATTGGTTAAGGATAACATTTTGAGGAAGTTCAAAATTGTGGGAGAATCTATTCAAAGGATAATTTTCACACAGCAAACCCCAAAATCACATACTTAAATACATATCTACCAATCAGCACTTTCAAGAGAAAGGACACATTTAAACATAGAAATAATTTAATATCAATCTAGGTTAGATGATTATAAGAATATATACATAAAAAATTTGATTAAATAAATAAAAATAGGCCTCTACCATTTATCCAGTCCATTCAATGTGCCACATGTCTCGACATCTTACTCAATTTAATAACAGTTGCAAGAACAAAGCTTTTTTTCTAACCGGGGTTCTGCTTTTTGAGACTGATATTTTCTGTCTAGAGGGAAGAAGCTGAAACTCACTGTGTAAATGATCCTTTTTTTTTAATGGAAGAACCTATCCGCTGTACCAGGCTAGTATACAGGGATAGAAGAGACTATTGTGGCTCACCAATCAGTCTAGATGTAACACATTGTACATCTTTAGAGCCAAGCAGCCTTTAAAGATAATTTTAGGATCATACAGTCAATTCCAAACACTGTGTGGAGTGATTTTCATGAAGCAGGTTTATTTTTATTGTCGCTGGCTAGTGTTTCCTTACCAGTCTTTAGTTATTTCTGCCTGCAGATAGAGCCCTGCATACAAAGGGTCGCAACACCCACACATATCGTGATGGGGAGGGAAAACTAAGCTCTTGGGTAATGGTGAGCTCCCCTTCTTCACCACCACTGTGCTAAAGTAGGCCAGAGATATTGGAATCACTGACTCCCTTACCTCTTTCTCTCAAAACAATTTGTCATTGCTTCTAGGGTTCTGCCATTTCTATCTGTGACAATCTGCAGGGCGGTCGCCTCAGAGAGTGACAAAACCTGTCACAGTGCGTCACTTTCACTCTCTCCCCGGCAAGCGGCGGGACATCTTTGAGTCGGCAGCACCTTTATCAGATATGGCAGTTCCTAAAGCTCTGCCTATAACAGCAGGAAAGTCTAAGGAGAGGAGCCGGTGACTTTACAGAGACCTATTTGCAAACAAAATCACCAGGAGACATTTCCCACAAGGCACCATCTGGCAGCCACATATACATTCCTTCCTCGCCACATCACCGGCTCAGCTATTTATAGATGCTCTCGCGTCCACCCCTCCATGCATTGCATCATGTACAACAGCAACCAAAACCTAGTGAACTGAAGAGCTACCTCCGGGCAGTCAATCATCTGGATGACACATGTCGACACATTTCCATTGTAATGTGTGAATCTTCCTAACTGTCTGGCTTCTTGGACGACAGCAATGAACAGTGATCGAGCTCTTTACAAGACCTTGCGGAGAAGGCGAACCCTGAGGTGACCTTCTTCATCCTTATCTGAGTTCCCCCGTTTTGACCCCGGCTCAAGGGCGCTGAGATGAGCTGTGGAGCAGAACCTTCTCTGCATTGACAACAGCAGAGTTTGCGATGATTACGGGAGTGAGCAGTTGACCATCAGCGAGAGTTATCAATGAAACAATCGGCGTCTCATCTCAGAGGGCAGGACGCTGCATTCTCGTCATCGGTATTACGTTATTGAACGTCCATTCTTCACGTTTTCAAATCATAGTGAGACCCTGAACGGAGCAAAATTGTGCATTTACAAGCCCCCTCGGTCATCTGCTGCTCATCGGTATGCATGTAAAACCCACACAACAATACATGTTTTTTTTGCAGTGCTAAAATATCCGCCTGACAAAAGCATTGAAGGACTTAAAAAAAAATAATGTCTGACAAAACCATGTTCTTTCTGCAGGCTTTCTTTGGATTTATTTGCACATAAATAACCTCATTTCCATTATTGCTTCAAACAAGGTTTCATTATCTCAGAGCAGGCGTGAACTTTAACACAATTCCTATGTCAAATGTAACCTTTCAGTGTGGAGATTAGTCATCAAAATCCAGATGTTTTGGCTCAGTTTTTTGCATTCAGGAGCTGAAGAAGCCTGTTTTTCCTCCCTCTTGTTATTTTGGATAGATTTCCTCAGCCATGTCGCTGGGAGAACAATTAGTCAAAGCTCCCGGATCAGCTCCTTTAATTACATATTGAAAGCCCCCTCATAAGTTCCAAAACATATTGATTACTTGCCTGGAACCTGCGAAGAATACATATGCCTTCCTCGCGGAGCAATATTGCTGCACACTTTGCTTCAGAAGAATTCTCCTGGTTTGTGCCATAATGTTTGTGCCTTGCTTGACAACTGTAGGCCGCAGAGTTGGCAGGGAAACGTGGTGGTGTGCGGACAAGTGTTATCTCAGTCACATAAGCGCTTGCGGCAAGAGGATCCTGATAAAGAAACTGGCCGAAAAAAATCGGGTTAACACTGACTGTGTTTTAGTGTACAAATAAAGCCCTGCTAGTTCTATTTTAGGTCTTCTTGGGCTAAGTGTAAAAGGGGAGGTGATGATTGTCCTTAACCAACAAACATACACTGCTCTGCAAAGGTAGTCACACTCCTACTGTTTCATATTTTGTCACATGACAATCACAAACTTAATTTTATTTTGTGGAGATTTTATGTAATAATGGATAGGGTAGATGATTTTCAAATTCTTTTTTGCAGATGAAATTCCAAAATATATGGTGTGGATTTATAGTCAGCCCCCTGAGTCAGTACTGTGCAGAACTGCCTTTTTGCTGCATTAACAAAAGTAACCCCCAGATTCCACAATCTTCTTGCTTGTTCCGTTCATGTAAGCGCACGTCCAACTGATGGAGCAACTACATTGTTGTATTAATTCATGAGAACTGGTCCACGATCTTGACTACTCCAAACATTACCGACGACGGATCTGCTCTCCGGTTTGTAAAAGTTTAATGGTGTAACTAGAGATTGTGAATCACAAATCAAATACTTTGAAATATTAATAATAAAATTAACAGTTTTATTCAAATATCGGTGCAAACCACTCCTTTTGCACCAAATAAGGAAGCAGATTTGTCATTTAATTACATTTAATTTAAACTGTGGTAATCCGCCAAATATATTCACATTCTGCTTGTAATGACGATGAACGCACATGCTCTCCTTGGGCTCCAAGAAACTTTGGAGAGGAGCTGGAGTAATTTTTAACATAACATTTACTGTATAACACACAAATATGGTTGGATCCAAACCAAGGCATTGCAGCTCTGGCTGTTTGTTTACTTTAGTTTACCTTTGCACGGTGAACCTCTTTCACAGTATCACGTCTTTTGGGGCTTTCAACAGGTTTTCCTGAAGTCTATTTAGCTTCAGCCGTCTTCCTATAAACTCTGACCATCTCTCTTGTACAAAATTTTTCCACAGCATAATGCTGCCAACTCTACATATTACGGCATAAATTGTGGTTTTCAGGGTGATGGGAGGTGATTTTTCTTCTACACGTATAATAGTGCTTTGTATACAAGCACAAATTTTGGTCTAATTTGAGCAGAGCACCTTCTTCCAGATGTTTGGTGTGTTCCCTATATGGCTTGTTGCAAACTGCAAAAGATACTTCTGACTTTCTTTTACCTATGGCTTACTGCTTGGCACTCGACCATAAAGCTCGGATTTATCCTTGTCCTGTCAACAGATTCTCCTCCCTGAGCTGTGGATATCTGCAGCTCCTCTATATTTTCAATAGACCTCTTGGCTGCTTCTTCTATCTTTTTTTTTTCCTAATTGCGTGATTGACTTCCTTAAATCAAGACTGGATCTAATGTTGAAGTAGGGTACATTGATGTAATGTTAACCTGTTTGTGTGACCCTCAACGATTTGGATTATTTATGTGAGTCTGAGTGAGTTTGTGTGTGTGTGTGTGTGTGTGTGTGCAGCACTCCATATTCAGCCACACCACCATCTTCACTTGTACAGGCCAAGCGAAGTCCCAACAGCGGCCCTGGGCCCAAAATTGCCCAGCTGCAAAGTAGGGGCTTTAGCTGAGAGGTGAAGAGGGAGTGATGCCCACAGGAGCCCAGCATAACCCCTGCCTCCCACAAATGGCCTTACACATCACCAGGAGCCATATCCACCAGATGAGAGCCCACCATCCTGGGACATGGACAAAGGGGGTGTCTCTAAAACAAGCTAAAACAAATCCTTACTGACTGGTTTAACTGCAAAGCAACCTAGCTGTAGACTGCCTTATAAATCAAACTTATAAACTACAGAAAGGATAGTGTTAACCCTTCTGATTGATTTAGATTTTTAATGCAGAGAGATAAAATATGTCTGCTGCACATAACTGAAAATAAAAAAAGCAATGTTTATGAAATAATTTTTTTAATTTAAATAAAAAAGTACAGTTTTATTTACATATTTATTTTAAATAGGCGCAGATTAATTTATTCAACACACGCATTTCAAGTTTTATTAAAACTTCCCAGTGTATAAATATACATTTTGAATGGCAGGCCATGTTTCTTTTTAAAAAAGCACTTTTCAGTAACAAGACGATTCAAAGTGCTCATCAATTTACATCATCATCAATTTATGAATTCCAAAAACACTTCTGCTCTAATGAATTGCAGCCAGCAGTGGTTCAATGAAGATAGCCAGCTGTGAAGGGGAGAGTGGACAACCCTGACTGGGGCCTTTTTCATGATGGACACTCTGAGAAATCAAATCATTTGTTTTCAGACAAGCATTGGGTGAGATATATAGTAATCTGGTCTTTGACAAAAAAGTGTGTCCAGTCCAAATTTATAAAAGTTACCACATAGAAATGCAATTAACCTGGTCAAAAGCCTTCTCTGCCTCTAACGAAAAAAACTAACAAAAATGTTGTATTATATGAGGGCTCATCTTTGCAAGCCCTGTGGCTAACATCTTGCAAATGATTTTAAGATCTGCATTTGTAAGCAATATTTGGCAGCAGCTAGATGGAAGTGTGGGATCTTTATCCGGCTTGAGGATAAGATTTATGCCAGCATAATTTGTGTTTGGAAAGACTATCAAGGGTTGCTGTATTTTTGTCACCATCTATTTAAGTCTACCCTAACATCTATTTCAGTATAGACTTTGATATTCTTTCTTTCTTTCTTTTTTTAAAAAAAAATAAAGAAATTGCATTCATTTCTTTAGGATCAATAGTTGGTATACCATTACTGTCAGTTATTGTGTAATTGTTTATTTTTCTTTATAGTTTTTGAATTGATTTGCAAGAAGTTTGTGAGAACTGTTACCCTGATCAAACTTCTCAAACTGCATTTTCTGTTTTTGTATTTGTATTCTTGCCTTTAGGATTCCATTAAGTTCTAGTTGTAGTTGTCTTATCTCATTTAACAGATTTTATTCCTGGATGCAGCATAAATTGTTTCTAAGTCTTTTATTTGCTGTTCTAGTACATTTGCAGCCTCCCAGGGGACAACAGAACAGACATTAAGCTGATCACTTATTTTCAGAAAGTCTGTCCACTCTCTCACAATGAACCTGGTAAAATCTTCATCAAAAAAAAAAAAAAAAACTGATGTATTAAGCCTCCAAAGTTTTACAGGTGATGATCAGGTTTTTTCCATCACCATCATAGTTATATGCATGGTTGCTTAAGGAAATAAGATACATTTGTGCCTCGCATACCTGCTTCATAACAGAGTTGCTGATTGGAAAACAGTCTATATAGGAGGAAGAGTGGTGGACAGGTGTGGAAAATAGATAAACTCCTCATAGATGACATGAGCGCCAGGCGTCACACTGACCAAAATCTCTGTATATGTTTTAGTGTATTAACTGACAGCAAGTTACATGGTACAGAGGATCTGCTGAGCCTGCCCAACTCTTTGTTGGGAGTGGAGTTAAGCTCTCCTGCCAAAACAAGTCCTGTACCAAAGAGACAGCGATAAAAGTAGAGCCATCCACATTAGGACTGTATACATTAGTGATGGAACAATCTATACTGTTTACGTTGATAATTACACATATACCTTCTGGATCAAATATGCTGTTTTGCATTTAAACTGTATACTTTTGTGAATTAAAGTACCTGCCCCTCTTTGTTTGTAATTATAGTTAGCTAAATCCGATGTACTTAGAACATTTGGTCCATAAATGGAAAGGCAAGTCTCCCGGAGAACGATATGGTCTGCCTTAAGTTTTTCATGTTGACCTATGATTTCATGTTTTTAATATTATTTCAAATTCTGTTCAATGTATATTCAATGTGATAAATTGTATTGAATTCATATTACCACCTAAGTATGATATCCAAACAAAGTTTATGTTCTAAGTCTCTTTCTGTGTGCTTGTGTGTATGACAGAGAGAGAGCGAGAAAGAGAAGGCATGTCTGTGTGGTAAAATAACAGAAAAAACAGGAGCCTGGAGGGAAGACCATATCAAAATCACAACCAAAATGAGTCGCGTGTTATCTTTAGAGTTAATAAATGCCAATAAACCTAACCTATCATCTAATCAGTTTTTACTGTTTATCCCTAACTACCATTGTATTCAGGAAAGCTATAGAGTAATCGTGCTATCCCAGAACAGTTTTTCATTTACATAAAGCCTGTCAACCATGGCCATAATGTGTGTTTCTTCTGCCATGAGCTTCTTCCTGTCTGGGAAAAGAGCGTGTCGACAGGCAAGGATCTCCTGTGGGAACGTTCACACAGTTGTTGCTGCCACCCAGTTCCTGACCACAGCTTTTGACCTGATGTTTTTGTCTAAAATGTTCTAATTTTGCTACAATGGGTCTCTACTGGCAGTTGTTGGGCTGCCTCACTCCTAGATAATGCACTCGGTGAAATGTGATGGTCTGCACAATGTTCCTCAGGATCTTCAAGTGCTGCCAAAGGAAATCTCTCATGGAGGCCTCTATGTGCTCTTGGTCTCCAGTGTGGTAGCATTCATTTTCCTGTTGTTGCTGGAGAGCTGCACCATCGCTTTGGTGATTTTTTTTCTACACTTTCCCTCAGCGTCTTCTTAGCCGCCAGTGTCGCCATCTGTTGTTGTCTGTACTCAAGCAATTCCCCCAGGGCCTGGAATTCCTTGTGCAGAACTTCTACCAGGGCCAATCTGGCACTGAGGCTGGTAAGCTTCTAGTCGATAGTCTAAAATATCTGTGTAGCTCTTCTCTGGTGAGTTGGTGATATATTCAGACCCTGATTGCTTCCATTTTAGATTGGCTGCTGGTTTCTTTGGTTTTCCCATTCCGAGTCTCTGGAAAGACTTGTCGATGTAGCTCTGCAGACTGTCAACAGTTTTCTTCTCCAGGTTGTTGTTTATGAGGAAATCAACAACACAAAGGTTAATATTCTGAATTGTATTCAATATTTGTCTAGGTTTTGTCTGCCTTGTTTTTACCTGAGCTAGATAGTTGTATGATTGTTAGAATACAAGAGTGATGCGCATACTGGCGCATCAGTCTTGTGAGAACTCACCACATCTCTCTCTTAGCTTCTTCTTTAATTAGCGGTCTGCTTGCCTGACCAGTTAGTTTAGGTGTGTGACCATGTGTCTGGAAGTTTTACATTGCTTTCCATTTTTAGATGGCTGATTGAAAAGTGTTTAATGAAACATTCAAGTATTGTAATATTGTTTGTGAACCTATCCATGTTTTAAACTTCTTCACAACTTTATTTACCTGGTGTTTCTCCGGTGTTCCTTGATTTTTATATTTGTTCTCTAATGTTCTCTAACACATCTTTGAGGGTTTCACAGGACAGATTGATTTATACTGAGGTTATATTACTCATAGTTGGACCCTCTTAACTAACCTGGGATTCTTTTTTTCCCTGAGAATCAAATTAAAGGGGCTGAATACAGACATTTAAGGATAAAAGCTATTCATGAAGCTGGCCGATTTAGGTTTAAAGTAATCTTTTTACCTGATCATCAAGTTTATTCTGACTGGATGTATTATTAATGCTTTGGAGTGGCCTATCCAGAGTCTTGACTCTTACCAAGGGTCAGGATATTGGCTTTACAGGGAGGCCTTTCAACCTCAAAATTGGAGCTCATCACAAAAAATGAATAAACAAACAATCTAAATCTGAGTGGAAACCTTCAAAAATCTGATCAACAATTATAAAAAGAGTTTGATTGCTGAAACAGCTATTTTGTTTATTTATCTCTTCAAATGTGATATTGCTTTTTACGTGCTATATATGTTTTGGGGAGATACCTGTCTCATTTTAAAGCAGAACAAATATTTTTCATTTAATGATAAATTATTTTACATCTCTATCTGATAGGGGTCTGAATAATTATGGGCATAATTGTATGCATACATCACTTTTTAGTTCTTAAACTGCAAACTGTCTAGTTTTCCTTCTGGTACACAATCATGTTCTGCATTATTGTGGCCAGACACCTAAAATGCTGATAAAATACACTAATGTTTTGGGCTACAACATGACAAAATGTGAAAAATTCAAGCAACATTTGCAAAGTGCTATATAATTCAATTACAAGGTGCTGTGTGATGTATACACATTTGTTTATTTGTGTTTGACCAAAGCAAAGGTCTGCCCAGTGACAGAGAAGGAAGTGCAATTTTAGAATGGATCGGTCTGATCTGTCAAGCTCGTACAGTTTAGAGGAAGTAAATGAGTAGCGAACCAGAAATGTTGCTGCATTGTAACAGTCACCACTCATCCATCAGATATTTTCCTGTCTGCTGCATTCTGCTTTGCTGTCTTGTTTAAAAAAAGCTCAACAAGGTTGCTTACTGGCATTCTCAAGCACCATTAAAAAAGGCCAATTACTACAGATAAAGAGGCAATGTATGGTGAAGGTAAAAAAAAAAAAACACCACGCAATTTTCTATCCTTTTCTCCTCTCATCATTTTTCGACTCACTCCTTAAAGTTGCTGTCTACAGACAGTAGGCTAAGTGTGCTGAGCTGTTGACATGAATCAGATAGGGTTGAACAACGATGTGTTATTCAATGTAAAGCACATTCATCAGTTAAGTATAGTTGGCTTGGGCAGGAAAGACTAATTTTGAGGTGAGAAACACCATGTAATTGGTTGGTCGAGGTACGCTGGCTAACTCCTGTCTGTGGGAACCCTTTGTGAGTATCTCTGACTCAGATGTCTTATTCTTTAGCTATATTTGCACCTGACGCCCTCCTCTATCTGCTCAGTCAGTCTGTTGGTAAATCACTAAGACCTAACGCTGTGCCTTTTTACAGAAGCGATGATGCAACGATCGGCTTCTGAAACAGAGCATCTTCCCAAGCAGGGTCCGCACTTCTGCTCACATGCTGCTCTACAAGGTTCCCGGGCACATTTAAGAGGGGCTACATTAATAATCCATGGATCCAGAATCTGTGCCAACCTGTGAGTGCATGTCCTTAGATGGCCAGTCGTTTGACACCTTTCAGAGACCCCCCCCCCCCTTCTCTCTCTCTTTGGTAGCTGAACTTTGATTGATGACATCAAAAAGAGTGGTGAAATGTGGAGGCTGGATGTAGAGATAACTGACTGCTGAGAATGACTCAGTCTGTAGTGGAGAGTCAGTCTTCTGCAGCCCGGAGGAAGAAAGCAAGAGGAAGAGGGCCGGAGAAGGTATCACGAGCTAAATGAAGCCTCGCAGCTTGCTTAGCGCGCACATAGCTTCATCATCCATATCTCATGTTCAGAGGCCAGCATGACTGTGCTAAATTCACTCTATCTTTTGCATCTCAGAGTCAATGTGATGTAAAGATAGAGCAGGAAACGGCATCACTGGCAGCTTCCTGTCCAATCAATCAGGTCTAGGAGGACAGAAAATAGAAACAGCAAAACACGCAAGCACACAGAGAACAACACCCGCGCAAAACTACAGCACTGTATATGAGACGTTCTCTTGTGCATACTGCGAATAGTCTTGATCCATAGAACACAAGCATCAATAACCAGTTTTTCAAATCAAAACACGTTGCCATGCAGACACAACAGACACATTTCCTGTACACAACACACCAAGTGAGATGGACTGGCCGACCGGTTTGCGTTGCTTCCATTCTGACAGCAAACAGCGAATATTAGAAAGGTTGCTTGAGCACCTAACCTCGAGGCTATAAAGTTTTATTTATAGAGCCAACAACAGCCCCGACAAAACGTGTGGCATCTTTGACTGGATCACTGCCATCATCACACAAACTACCTCTCCAGTGACTTTGGGTTGTATGTGATACGTTTTCACGTTTGCAGAGAGCATGCTTGGGGGGTGGGGTGGAGGGCAGTCACAGCAGAAGAAAAATGTTTTCTGTGTCTCCTTCGTAGCCGTAATTTATGCTTCATATTTATTTTTTCTTGTCACGAAGTGATGGCTGCCAATAATGCCGAAGTGGCGACTGAGGGTTTTGTCATGCTCTCCCTCTTTAAATAGCCACAGATCTAATCTGCAGACAGCAGCAGAGTTCTGACAGATCCTGCCTTGATGCCTCCTCCCGTTAAGTGACACATTCTTATTTTTCTTCTCCTCCATTCTGGTATTCACTCCATGGAGCACTGGCCCCTCAAGCTATTGTCAGTTCTGTTCTCCATCCATGTCTGAAAAACCAAATGGATTTACAGGGTTTACTGTCAACCGCTCCCTTTTTCCAGGCTTATGAATGTGGCACTCTCTTCCGTTTCTTCCATTTTATTTCCACACTGTTTGACCCTTCATGATGACTTGGCCGTTCTTCTCATTGGAGGAGTGCTGCTGTGGCATTGGCTTTTTATTAGGCTTATCTTTCACAGGCGACCTTATAATATACAGGTGACCTAAGCACAATATAGTGCAGTCAAAGTTCATTATATAAACTTTGTGAGGCATTCAGACAGTCCTGAATGTTTTGATCCTAAACACACAGGAGCGTTGTTTGTTTCCCATTTTTAAGCCCGGTCAGCTTGGGTCACCAAACCTGATTTTTATTAGTTTAACCCAAACTATTGCACATAAAAAGGAATGAAAAAAGCCATTTTAGATGTTTTTTTAGAAGTTCGTATAAGCTATTTTATAATTTTGTTTTGGAATGCAATGACAAGAAAAACATCATGTTGATATATTTATCATGTCAGAAAATAGTCCACAATGCAGCAATTTTATTTATTAGACTTAAACTGTCTGACGATTAAAGTCTGATAAATAAATGAATAAATAAATAAATAGCAAAAGAAAAAATTTAACTGCAAATGGGTGTTGCTCTTTCCTGTTTCTTATTGTGTTCAAGAAAACTCAAAATCTAACTCGCCAAATTTGATTAAACTCTTGGAACAGAAACAATGGGGTGGGGGGGGGGTAGTTTTATGAACAGTACATGGTACTGGGGATGTGCTGAATAAGAAGCTGATGTTTTACCAAATTCCGTTTAGGTCTTTTAGTCACACATGTTGTAACCACAATGATCAGGTGTAACATTATGACTACCTACCAACCCACATGACTTAAAGCATCTACTGCTCACATCTTGGTAAGTGATCCCAATTTGCATTTTCAGGGTTCTAGTGTAGTTCACACTTCAGTGTTAGATGAGGCCTCTTGTGATCAACTTGTTTGTCCAGCACATTCTACACATTCTTGATATTATTGAGTTCTTAGAAATCTAGAGGGAAGCCCTTTGAACGCATTGTTGTGGGCCTCAAACCATTTCAGGGTGGCTCTTTCTGTGCTAAAATCCTAAATGATTTTAAATTCATTTTAAAAAGTGCATCGTTTTAAAGGCCAATCCTTATTTCTTCCACATGCTTTGTTACTGATTTTGTTGATAATATTCTCAACTTCGTATTTTATTGGTTATCTTTTTTTTTTTATTTTTATGTTTTATTTTGTTGGGTTATTCACCTGAACACTAAAGTGCTTTATAAGCAAATAAAGGATGATAATGACATTGGTGTTGTTACAGGGTTTTGGAAATAAAGTATTATTATTATTATTATTATTATTATTATTATTATTATTATTATTATTATTATTATTATTATTATTATTATTATTAAACCTTTATGAGACCACATGCATAAAAGTATACATGTAGTCTCATTGAAAAATACGTTCTCATTTACAAAAGAGACCTGTTAAATATATAGTATGAGGAAGAGGACATGCTCTCTCAAGTCATGGTCTTTATTCACAGAGCAACTCAGCACTGTCATACCGTGGTGATATGTGCTGAGCCCTCTTTTGTATCCATGATTGTACCGATCAACATAAATTACACAATTGTATTACATTCACAGCCATAAGACGTAAGCGAGAGTAAAAATGCAGTTGGAGATAAACATATTTATCTTTCAATGTTGATATCTGACTTTAATGCAGCATGCTCAGTATTTTAGTTGAGTCTAAAACAAGTAGGTTCTTGTTTTTTTGGCTGTTCACAGATGTGGAATTTGGTCTATTTAAAACACAGTGACAACCCCATACCATAACTAGCCTAAGTTCATTGACATAATTCAGTTTAGGGAACTTGCTAAATATGTAACAATACTTTGGTATGTATTTGTAAAGCATTTGAAAAAAAAAATATTATGGGCTGGCATGTGATTGCAAATGGAAAGCTGTCCATGTATGCAATTTATAAATCATTTTTGCACTTTGTTAATTTCTGCTTTAAAAAAAAAACACTAATCCTTATTCATTTCAATAATTCCATGAAACTGTTTTGCTTCCTGGAATCCTTAAATGCAGTGGTATAGTTCTAAAAAATCAGTCTTATTATACAATTATTTCTTTAAGCCATCTCTATGTAAATTCTGTATACTACCCCTCTTTATTCCATTGTACCAACACCAGAAGTCAGCTATTATGAAACACTGTGCCCCATTTTGCACCCGAGTTAGTGTTCCAGAAGAGGATGCAGCTGTGTGTAATTTGGATTCATGAAGGGGTAGAAAACAAGGAATTCAGTTTTACTTGCTATTGTTTGATGACACGGGGAAATCCATTTCTATGAGATATTCTCTCGCCCCTACTCACTCCGTGCACAATTAATTTGATACAAGCTACAAGCATAAATCCAAGATGATTATGCTGCGTTCAGGACAACAGCAACGAACATTTCCATCTTCTCAGAACTGAAGAACAGAAGGAGACAAGGAAATTAGTTTCCGTGTATTATGTAGATGCCGCCTGGTTCTGCAGCATCGGCAGGATTCAGTGGCTGAGGTGTGTTTGTGGGCAGGAGCTTGTGATTGGATGAGAGGTGAATGGGATAAGCTTATTAAATTAAACTTGCTTTCTCTGTTTTACATTTTTAAAACCAGTCCATGTTTTCATTTCTCTTCAGAAAATATAGCACGTTATAACTACAGCTGGTGTGGCCGTTTATGGATTATTCTCAGAGTGAGCCTCTTGGGCCGTATGTAAGTGGAATACGAATTTGTTTGTAGCAAACGGGGCTCGCCTCCCCTCCCACAACAGAAACACAATGTGGGAGAAGCTATTCGAGCTGGAGAGTGGCCAGTTGTTGTTGGGTTAATAGATGGGTTTGGCCAGACGTCTGCGAGGTGACCGCTAGCTGGCAGTTTGCTGGATATGGTTGCAGATTATAAGTGGACATGTACTTAGCTTCTCTCGCTGTGCAGTTGTCACTGTGTTATGAAGCACTCTGAAACTCCCTTGTTCTCCTTCTGCTGTTCTCTTTTTTTCACCCCTATTGCACCCTCCCCAACCCTTATTTTTTGCTGCCAGTTTCTTGCGAGTGTGCTGACACGAGGGCGCCACTGTCTCTGACATCAGATCCTAGACCCAAAGGAGGGACGTCCTTATTTATTCAGGAGGGTTTCATGTCAAAAACAGCATGGCGCGGGGGAAAAGGACATGCAGAGAGAGAGGGAGCAAACAACAGACAATGTGTCTTAAAATTACCCGTCTATCTTTCAGAAAAATACTCCACATCTTCAACAGTGCAAACTTGGCACTGTCCTACTGTAGTTATTAATGACCTCAATGTCGATGCAAGCACATTCCACTTTGACCTGGAATTACACTAAATTCTATGCTAAAATATGTATATTGCTCTAAATATTCACTCTGTGTGTCCTGGTTCCAGCTACTTCTTATTTCAGCACTGCTCTGCTTCGTGGTTTAATTTGGCTTCTGCTCTCATTTCTAGTGCAAACAAAAAGAGAGAGAAAGCGAGAGAGAGAAAGAGAGAGAGAGAGAGTGTGAGAGAGAAAGACATGTGGGGTTGTTGTGAACTCATTTTTCTTGTAGTCTCTTGAGTAGTGCAGTGAAGAAATTGTTGAAGAGATAGTTTAAGCTTTTTGAAATGAGGTTCTGTTAAAAAGTAATAAGCACCCTGGGTTTCTTCATTTAGTATTAATCCAGATTATGGGGTTCCACACAGCTAGTCAGAGAAGGGCCGAGACCAAAGCAGCGTTTGGCTGTTTTGAAATAACTCCCGTTTTGAGAAGAATCTCGAAACATTTTACAAGAGCGATGTGAACATGCTAACAATTATGTTTGTCTTGTGTTTGTATTTACACAGAAGTCAGGGGATTTTCCTGCAGTACCTGTATTGCTTATGATCAGTTTGAAGTTACTTCAGGTGAGTAAATCAGCAGAACAAGCTACATGCAGTATTGCTGTTACTGAATATGTATGCTGGCGCAAGGTTTTGGTTTGATCCACCTTTTGTTTCTAAAACACTGCAAAAAGGGAACTTAAAGAAAGTAAGATTTCCTTGAAATTTGTGTATTTGTCCTTGATTTGAGCAAACAAATTTAAATGATCTGCCAATGGAATAAGATTTTTGCAATTAAAATAAGAACAACTCATCTACATCTCTTTATTTCAAGTGCAGTATGTGTAATTATCTTATTTTAGGGGTCAAAATACTCATTCCATTTGCAGATAATCTTTTTTATTTCAAAAAAATTACTGACTTTTAGTTCCCTTTTTGCAGCAAACATAACTGTATCTGTTTCGTACACGTGTGCACCGACGGTATTATCAATGCGAGTATGTCGACTGTTACACCCCTAGCGTTTACTCTGATCTGAAACACGTTGCCTGATCTGTTTTTTATAATGTTTTAAAATGTGTTTTACACAAGAAAAAACATTGGCGAGTGTGTGCAAATACAAGGTTAATGTGTCGTTCACAAAATAATGTTTGCTTAAATTGCTTTGACAGTTGACATATAGGAGTTATAATTAGTCTTTGGTGCTCCTGGTCTACTTGTTAACATTACTCTCCAAAAGCAACTAGTCTTGATTTATTTCTAAATAAAGATGCCAGGTGAGCTATCTCCCGGTGATCAAAATAATGGATTTCAGCGTTAACATAACACGTAAACTTAATTTAGAGATGAGTCAGTTTTCAGAAATATACCTCACCCAGGCTCAAACATAGTCTTAGTCTCAATTTAGACTACAAACAGAGCAAATGATTACTTTAAATTTATCTAAATATTGCAAACTATTAAATAAAAGTGCATAAGGAACTTAAGCAAAGTCTACAAAGCACACAGAATGCCCTAATGCAAAAATAATAATAATAAAAAAATTTAAATTAAATAATTAATCAATTTCCTGTTTTTGTGATATCCCTATTCTAATATAATTGTTTGGGAAAGCATTTTATGGCAAGAAATACAGAGAATAATTTGTAAATGTGAAACAACACACATTTAAGTGTTTGTGAACATCTGAGCTTTAAAGTGACAGCTTTCTGTATTTCATCCAAGAAAAAGCTCACTTTATTTTTACTGAAGAAAAATCTGAGTTGGTCGGCAGGAATCGTAATTTCCAACTGGAACTATTACCCTCTCATTCATTTTAAGCAACTCACAGAGTCACCCTTGTAACAAAGAAATGATTCAATACAGATCAGAAGCCTCTAAGGCAGAAGATAAACTAAGTCTAATTCGTATTAGTGAAAAAAAAAAGATAATTCAGCCAACTGTACAGGAAACCCACTGTAGCATACAGTGATGGAATGAGCTTGTTTGTTGGGGTTGATATACCTACTTGTGCGATATTGTAAAATCTCAAGTACATTTGAGGGGTATAATGGACTCTACTAAAATAAAATCCTTTTATCTGACAAATCCTACATTGGGCTCAACTTAGTTTTATTCCAAGATGTGGCTTCATTAGTGCTTTAGCTGTAATGTAAATTTGTGACATTCTGGATCGTATTTCCTTCATCTTCTTCTCTCCCTTTTTTATTTGGACCTGCATTGTTTTTTAAGTAAATTAACTACCTAAGTAAAAAAACAACAGCAACAACAACAACAAAAAAAAAAAGCCTGGATTTACTAATTTGCTGTGCATTATAATCATAGATAGTGCGGTTGTGGAGCTCAGCTGGAAAAGACAGCAGGCCTGTAATTGGGAGGTCTTGAGATTGAGTTTTCATCATGTCAGTCCTTTTCTTATAATGCTTATCAATCTAGGAGAACAGGTCTATATTTAAACTGAGAATATGCACGTTAAAGTCAAAATTAGACGTCACCTTTCATTGTTTTTCTTCTTGTTATAAGGAAAATAGATTCCAACTGTAGCCTAAATGTTTCATCATTGCCTCGATGTAATGCAGTAGTATATTATAAACGATTAGGACTTTTGAAACGAACCTTACCTCCTGAACTTTCCCCTTAAATCGAAATTAATTGTCAGATATCATATTGATATATTGCTGTCACCCAAATGGCATTGGATTGTTTCCATAGAAACACATCCATGTTTATCATGTATCGTAATAAAAAAAGAAATCATCAGAGAATAATATTGCTCATATTTGAATAGTCCTTATTAGTTGTGTTTATTAAGTTTAAAGTCAGTTGTAATACATTGCATTATTCAGCAGTTGCCAATGCTGAAACTACAGACCCTGAAATATGATTGATTGAAAGGTACAATAGACAGATTTTCAACGTACAGCTGATTCTCTTAGAGAATGCACAAGTATACTATATTTGCACAATAATTATTATGCCCAAACACTTTAATGATCAGACCTCAAAGGGGTTGACTGTCCCAGATTCAAAATCAAAGGAAATCATAATATGTAAGTTAGGTGATAAATAATAGGAAATGTTTGCGAAGTCTGTAAAAGATCCCATCAAAATGTAAATGAAATATTCATTTAATGGGTCACACTCTGTTTGGATAGTCTGTTGGTGACTAATGTGTCACTCAAACGCCTTGGCTATTTTAAAGCTGCTCATAATTGTGCAAAAAGTAGTCAATATATCTCTGGGACACAGTTAAACTTACGCCCGAGGTTACTTGAGTGGCACAGTGTCCTGCCAGCCTCAAAGCATTAATGCAGCAGAAAAGGAGGAGGAATGTATGAGTGGACCCTCGCGGCGCTGTGTTTGGCTTTGCACTGACCTGATTAGTATTCTGTATGCAGCGTAGGACACTGGTCTAAATTTAACCAGTAGCAAATACGATGGTGGCCTCACCATTGCTGACGGAACAGATCCGAGCCGACCTGAGCTGCTTCTACACCTGCTGGTGTTTGTGCGTTTTTAGTCTGTGGCCATGATTTAAAGCAACAGTTTTCTACGTGGAGTAGATTGGCTGCTTTTTAATGACATGCCTCAGTGCTGTTGGCAGGATGCTTCAGGCTTGCTCCTACTTCCAGTTCTGCTTCTGTGTAGCGAGAATTCAGCCCAGAGAAGGCTCATTAATAAATACCCACAGTCTCTGAAGCTGTATGTGGTGTTTATGAGACACTTTAATCAGTGCTTTGAGGAAAATGGAAAGATTTAAGTCATGCTTACATATGAAGAGTTAAACCAGAAATTTGTCTTGTTCAGTGTCTTGCAAAGGTTTTCCTACCCCTTGTGGGCTGTTCACATTTTGTCACATTTATCACTTCAAACTTAATGTCGGGTGACCATATTTTGGTTTGCAAAGAAGAGAACACCTAGCCCAGTTGGTGAAACATTTTAAGGACACTGTTTCTTAAAGCACCCGGCGAGCAAACTGGCCCCCCTCTGGAATCAACACTCCCCTGTGTAACTGGCTCCTGGATTTCCTCACAGACAGGCCTTGGTCTGTTCGGCTTGGCAAAAACACATCCAGCATCCTCTCCCTCAGCACCGGCTCCCCCTAAGGGTGCATACCGAGCCCACTGCTCTTCCCCCTGATGACCAAGGACTGCTGTGCCAGGTTCAGTACGAACCACATCATTAAGTATGCGGACAACCTGACAATAGTAAGTCTCATCAGGGACAACACGATGGCCAACGGAGAGGATGTGAAACACCTGGCGGACTGGTGTGGCAGAAACAATCTGATCTTGAATGATAACAAAAGATGTCAACAAAAGAGCTTGAGCAGCTTCAAATGCAGAGTTCCAAAAAAAGGTAAAAAAACAAACAAATGCAGAGCAACCAGATTCCACATTCCACACGTCATAAGACTGCTAAACTCCCAGTAATCCTACCTTCTGTACATAGGAAACAAGTTACTTTACATGGACAATCTGCATTATCATATGTCCTCTTCATCCAAGGTGGATGCTACATATACTTGCACTGTTCATCTTGTCTACACATAACTTTTCTTTACATTGAAATTGTCCTTTTTGATGTGCTGCTACATTCATGACAAATGTCACAGTATTTTTTTTATTTATTAGTTTCTTTTATATGTTTTTTGTACTTTTAATTATTTTTATTCTGCACTTATTATATTTCTATTGTTTCTCTTTTTTCTTCTGTTTTTACATGGAGACTTGCAACTAAATTTTGCTCGAATGTACATTATGAACGTTTAGTTGAATGACAATAGAGTCCGTCAAAGGCTACAAATTATCAATTTAATATATGTAAATTATGCCTTCTCCATGTGGTAAAAGAGAACAGTTAAATAAAAAAAAATCAGGCACAAGTTTAAAAATGACTTTAAAACCTTTGGATTTAAAAAAGGATAGCAATAACAACTTATGTATTAGATATTTAATCTGTAAGAATATTAGCTCACTTTTCAAATCATACTGGATAGATAAGCAAAAATCTGAAATCATATCCTGAACTAATAAGTATTCTTTTCTTTTCCATGTAATACTAAACATAAGAAAGCAACAGTTTAAAGATATTTATTAAAAGAACAAAAATGTCTATACTCCTGTGAAAGTGCTCGTTTGAGAATCTAGGACACATCAATGTGTGACTGAAAGAGCTCTCCAACTATGCAACAGCTACGTTATAATACATTTTATGCAAAAAACGTCTTTTAGGACACTGTACAGAGCAAGCAGAACAATAAAGATAAAACGGCAAAGAATAAAAGTAACAAGTAACTGGCAAACATAGAGAGTATGCACTTTTGAACCAATGTGTTTTAAATTTAGACATGAACTAGTAGAGGGTGTCGGTGTTTCGGATGTCAGGAGGGAGAACGTTCCAGAGTTTGGGTGCAAAGCGGGAGAACACTCTGCTCCCCATGGTGGTGAGGTGGGAAGGAGGAACAGTGAAGTGAATGGAGGAGGATGATCTAAGGGTTCTGGAAAGGGTAGTGATGTGAAGAAGATCAGAAAGGTAGGGGAGCAAGACGTTGTCCATCGGTGATTTTCTTACAGGCTGTCTCTCACCACCTGTACTGGGTCCAGGGGGCATCTCAGCTGGCCATCCAAATGAGTTTATCCAAGGGCCGGGTCCAAACACAGGAGTAATCAGGCTTTTTCAGTGGCAGCACTCAGGCTCTGGAACCAGTTCCTTCTTGATCTACGCTCCACGACTGATTTAGGTGTTTTTAAATCAAACCTCAAATGTAATTTATTTAGGCTGACTTTTAATACCAAGTAGGAGCCCGAGATTCTATTTCTGATTTTTCATCTTTATTTGCCGTTCTTCTGGTTCCATGCTTTGCTTTGTTTATTTCCGAAGGTTTTTTACAATCGTTTTTAATTGTAAAGCACTTCTGTTGCCTTTATTGGCTGTGTAAAGGGCTATATAAATAAACAATCGTTGGATGGTTTGATTGATTGGTTTAGTGATTGATTATCTTCCCATCCATCATTTGCTATAGAGCTGATCTTAACGCTGTCTGGTTTCTCACCAAATAAGCAAGTCTTTTCAAGAAGACAAACTACAAGGTCATGAGACAAAAAGCAATATAATATCCAAGACACTTTTCAAGTGTCTTGGATATTATATTGCACAAGCAAAATCCCCTTCAGTGACACAACAGGGTTGGTTCCATTCCTTGGTCCGTTGGGTCTGCATCAGTGAGAAAACCCTCTCAACATTTGCGTTGTATGATAGAAGTACAAAGAGGAACCGTGCAGTCTCCAGTAATTCTGAGTAACATGCTTGTAGCCTTGTCAAAATAGTTGGTCCACTTCTAGTGTACCCCAACACTTTTCCTGGATATAACAATAAACTTAGTCAACTCACACAGCCTTTTTATAATTTTCTGTGTCCATATGACCGATGAGATATATGGCATATTTGTCATGCACAAAAATATTGATGCCAGCTTTGCAGAGAGTGTGTTCTGACACACATTTGCCCCAACCAGTATGGTAGGAGGGAAATTGCCTTTGCGGTTTCTTTGTTGAAGGTAAACTTGCGCTTTGACATCATGGAAACAGCAGGCAGCAGTGCTACCAGCACTGCCCCACTGTTGCGTCTGTGAGCAAAGAGAAACCCACCATGCAACAGCTCAGGTAAGACGTCATACACAAAGAAGGCTGTCGTATTCTACGTATGACACCAATCAATTGAAATATATGCCTGTTGGTCTTGTAAAAAAAAAAAAAGATATTTTAATTAAATTAAAAATCCATCCCAGATGCCCTAGATAGAATGTGAAAAGTTTACATGTCCAGGCAAAAGAGCATGTTTGATCACCCTAGTTTTTACCGTACTTTATGTGATAGACCAAAAAACATTCGGTGCTCATCAAAAGCTTTGATAAGCAATAATCTGAATTTGTATTTAGCCCTTTGAACTTCGATACCCCTGAATAAAATGATGTGCACAGAAGAGTTACAAGAAGAAAGTTATGGTTTAAAAAAATAAGAAGTCTAATTTGCCCAAATCTACAGTATGTAGAGTACTCAGCAAAAAGGCAAGGTTCTGGTCAGATAAGACAAAAAGTGAAATTTTTGGCCTACATACAAAATGCCATGCTTGATGGAGAACTAACACAGAATATCACCCCGAACAAATGAGCACCACAGTAAATCACGGCGACAAATTGAGGCAAAAGAGTGGAGGCAAATTAGATAGAAATACAGGGCAGTCCAAGAAAATAAAACTAGTAGTGCCTGCAAGAGACTTAAAACTGGGATGGAAGTGCACCGTCCAGCAAACAACACCCCTAATTACACAGTCAGAGCTCTGATGAAACTGTTTAGATAAAATAATATTCCTGTTTTAGAATGGGCCTGCCAAAGTCCCAAAAAATTATAGTAACAAAAAACTATCGACAGGATGTGGCATAATTTGGAATCTGATGTTCAAAGATGCTTTCCATACAATCAGACAAAACTGGAGCTATTTTACCAAGACGATTGGGGAAAGAGACTGCAGTGTCTAGATGTGGACTAGAGGCAGGTAAAATAACTTGTAGCTGTAATTGCAGCGAAACATGGTTTTAAAAGTATTTATTCACGTGGTATGAATACACGAGTACAACACACTATTCAGATATTTATTTGCTTAAATAAACAAGTGTAACTTTCCTTCCACCCCACAGTTATGAAGAGTATGCTGATCCATAACATGAAATCCTAATTGGATACATTACTGGTGGTTGTGATGAAATAAAACATAGACGTAGTTCAAGGTGGATGAGTAATTTTAAGAAGTACTTTGTTCAACAGTTGTAAAAAAATGTATTTTCATATATAACACATGAATCAATATAAAGCTTTATCCCTTTATCTGTTTGTTTTCAATTCATGTACGTTACGTTAGTTACTAAGTGTCTTAAAGTAAAGCAGATTCCCCTAATGATGATCGTCCATCCAATGCATTTGCCACCAGATGTCCAACAACGATCAGTAATCCCCCCCCCCCCCCCCCCCCCCACACACACACACACACACACACACACACACATTCTGCTCCAAGCAATGAAAGTGGCAATAAATAGATAGCTGTGTGGGGAACCAAGGAAAGTGAAAACAGAAAGGGTGTCCATCTATCAATTAAATGACAAGGCCCAGTGTGTGTGCAGGGAATTAAGAGAATCCAATGGCCTATTTTTCCTTTCAATGGAAATCATCAACACTGAATACAGCTGTAATGGATAAAGAGAAGACCAATAAAGTATAAAATGGATGAAAGAAAGTGGCTCTCACAAAAGTTTACAACACTTCTGCCATCGGAAACATCCCTCACAGTTTTAGTTTGAGGTCTCAGTGTGTGTGGATGCCTACTTACTGTGGAGCATCTTTTGTTAGAAAAAAAGTACTTCTAAATTGAACTGCTGTGCTGGATTGGTTTATTGTGATATTCTAAGCATACAACACCACCCTTTAAAGGCTGCCATTTCCCCAAACGGTCCAGAAAAGCACGAAGCACGTCTGTCAGTTATTTTGACAATGCGGTGTGAAAGGAGGGTTAGAAGTGAGTGGGTCGGCTGAGTGACGATGTTGTTAGCTCTGCCAGCACTCCCTTTTTACACCATTTCTTGAAGCTTGTTTTTCCCCCCCCCTTTAATAGCTCAATACCCCTCAAAAAGATAATAGCAGTAGAAACCTCCAGTTCTCTTTGCCATTCTTTCTTTTAAGTTTTTAACCAAAACGTCTACCTTTAACTGATGTTGTTTTACTGCTCTGGCTGATAAATGATGTGCTGACATGCAGTCTGAAAGATATACATGAGGAGAAATAAAAGCCAATTCTCATATCTACATGGATCAGAATGTCTAGTTTCCAAAGCAATGGAAGTGTTATTTGGAGAAATTCTGATGACCTTGCCATACCGGGATATTATTTATTTATCAATTTGTTCAAGGACATAGCGTAAGATCCTGATTTGCAACAAATTCCTGTGTTCAAAAACCTTGGCTGCAACTGTTTTCACAAAATCTAAGCTCGGCTTTGCAACAAAGAACGCTTTTCCTCAAGGATATCCACTTGTGTTCAAGAGTAAAAGATCAATAATGTATCCTGTGCCTTTACTGAGCCCACTGATAAAAAATAAACAGCATATGTGTGAGGTGAAAGTAGCATTTATTGATCTTTGTTATCCCCTTTTCTGTGTTCAAGTCCAAGAAAACTGGTTCAAATTGCAAACATTGCTGTAAACAAGAGCCCCTGTCACATTGCACTTTCAAGATGGTGAATATTTATGTTTTAACACCTCTGACCCAATAGCGGCGGGAGAGGGGGTCATGGGGGCTCTTAAGACCTGGCTGAAAATGGCTGTCGTTCCCCCCCCCCCCCCCCCCCCAAGCTCAGCATCATTGATGATTATAGATTCATATTTTGTGGTTGGTTGTTAATCTGATCCGAAGATCAGATCAAATCCCGGCTTTCATAACTGCTTTGTGTGCTTTCACGTCTATCAAACTGGCCCTGAGTCTTCGCTACACTTTGGTAGAAAAAAGCATTCCCATGAACCTTCAGCTCCTTTATCGTAGAATTTGATTGGTCGGATTACAAACTTTACGTTACTCCAGCCGCTGACCAGGCACTAGCTACAAACCACTGGGAAGAGTGAACAAAATTATTATACCTACCAGCTCCACCATAATCTTACAATGTGTGTCAAAAGAAAAAGAAGGCTAATTTTTTTTTATGTCACATTATATAAACTAAACAAAGATAGGTTTATTCAAAATAAAACACAGATACTATTTTATGTATACAGTATTAGTAACTGGAATATTAATACTGATAATGAGACAAAAGATGAGAGTCCAAGGAAGGTCCAGGATGATGTTATATTTTCCACTAGGTAAATAGGTTTTATGTAATTTGTTTCGACTTCGTTTGAGCTTCTTGTTTGATATTTGTTGAATCATTAAAAGCAGTTAGTTAGCAGTCAGTAGTATGTATTTCACAATTTTACCCATTATGTGCTGGGATCAGTAAATCCTTTATATCTTACTCTTATCTGCTGCGTCAAATTTCATTGAACCCTCCTAAAAAAAACTCTGGACCCCCCTTTGCCCCCCAACTCCTAGTTCTCTGGTACCGCCACTGCTCTGACCACACTAAAGGACGTACCGTACTAATTAAGTTTTGATGGTGAGTTGGTATGAAGTAGATGTCAATGGAAGCAGCAACTTTATAACCAATGCTTCTGCTTCCCCTTGATGATTCCACAACACTAGCTTTCCTGAGTAACATTGTTAAGACTGTTACCAGCATGCAAGAAACATGTTGGATGGTCTTTGATAAAAGACGCTCTATTAAATTCTGTACAAAATAAAATAATTACAAGACCATGCCCCCCCACCCCTCCAAAACACACACACACACACACACACACACACACACACACACACACACACACACACACACACACACACACACACACACACACACCCCTCACCCCACCCAAAATACTAAGTCTGTGTGTCTTTGTGTTATGTTATCCGTGTACATCCTAAGCTGGTGTCTGTCTCAAAAGAAATGTCACCATGGTAACACATGGTTGCAATACTGATTCTTTATTTTTCTACTCTGAAATAAATGCATAGAAGTATATGCTTTTGGTTAATATGTATACGGACAGCAAATAGTGGCATTTCTTAGTTTTGATGCATTAGATAAATAGGACAAAAAAAAATCAGCTTTTTCAGGATTAGATGGCTGAGATCCAAACAAGAAAAGGTTTATCATTTCTGGTCTCCAGCCGATGGATTGGCACAGGTCTAAATGCCACTGTATCCCTTTTCGCACACCTGTTGGAACTCATTATCGCAACATGAAAGCTCAAGTTATTCTACAGTACCTTGCAAAACTCTTCAAACCCCTTGACATTTTCACTTGTTTTGTTACATACCAACCCCAAATGCAATTTTGGAGTATTTAATGTGACAAACAGCATAAATTTTGGAGGTGGATGGAAAAGGACACATTGGTTATAATTTATTTTATAAATATTATTATTATTTTTTACAAAAAACAAAAATCTTAAAAGTTTGGTTTTGATTTGTCTTCTGCTGCCTTGACTAAACACTTCATACAACCATATTTTGCTGTAGTTATAACTGTAAGTCTTTGAAGGTGTGTCTCTACTTGCGTTGCTTAGGTAAAAAAAAAAAAAAAAAAAATTCCCATTAACATTCACAAAATGTGAAGAGCATCTTCAAAAGTAGATTTTAAAATACTGAAAAAGAATTTCATTTGAATTTAGGTCAAGACTTTGACTTGGCCACTCTAACATGTTAACATGCTCTGATCTGAACCATTTAATTGCAGTTCTGGTTGCATTTTTAATGTTGTTGGACGGAAGGTGAACCGTCCGCTACAAGTCTTTGACACCCTCTAACAGATTTGTTGCCAGGGCTCTCCTGTATTTAGCTCTGTCTATCGTCCCATCAACTCTAACCAGACCGCAGCATGACACTGTGACCACCATGTTTCACCATGGGGATTGTGTGTTGTTTTCTTTCCTGTTCACAACTATTGCTTGAAACGTCCAAGGTGGTCTGTAAATGTTGCACGGAACTGTAGCTATGCTCTCATTTGGCAATTAACACATATCAAACAAAAACAGGTCTGTACGTCACCAGTCTGTGCTTAGACACAAAAAGGAAGTAATGCTTTACTAAAAAACTATTAAAAAATGTTTAAAAAAAAACATTATTCATGATAATTCCTCTACAGAAACAGTAATTTTAAAGGAGAAATATGTATAGTTTAAAGATTGCTTTTTTTCTACTTTTTTTCCTTTCCATAGTCTGGAATCATACATATGTATAGTGCTGAGGCATGCAAGCAAGAGTGGGGTGAAGAACAGCATGAGGCAACGTTGTGCACTGTGTATACCTAATTGCCCGAACACCAACAGCTATAGCCAATTTCAAATCCAAAACTAAATGTTTTCTGAACACCCCCCCTCCAGAGCCCAGTAGAGGAGGGGCTAACAGCCATCTATCCGCAGTTAGCACAAATCACAGTCAACATTTAGAAATCTGCCAATCAAGTGGGAACTGTCAGAAAGAATTTCAGAGCTTTAAACCCCTGCTACATCTCCTGCAGTATTTGGCTTTGGAGCTGTTTCCCAACTGCCAATGTTATGTCCGTGCAATTACACTGAGGGGGAGGTGATGGTTTCACCCTCCTCCAGGTGTCTGAATGGGCTGCATTTGGTCAAGAAGAGGAGAAGGCATTTGACAGGGTGCAAATTTACGAGGGGCTTTAAGTCTTCACTTGGATTTATTTCTCCAAGGTGTGTTTTTCTTTTTTTCTTTTTAGTTTTTAATGTCAAAGCAGAGTTACAACTAAATCTTTTGAGACTGGTTTTTGATCCAACATATTCTTTCTCTTTCTGCTTGTTGTTTCTCATTTTGATGTTAATTCTAAATCAAAGAGAGATTCAATATTGTGTTTAAAACATTTGTTGGCCTTTAAAGTTCTCCATCTTGTTTGCAAAAAAGTAACAAAATTCATGATTACAAGAAAGTGATTCGCTTTTTATGGGATTAATATTTAAAATTGGTTCCTGATACCAAGCAGCTGTGTCATTGGACCCCAAGCAAAAAGTCAAGGAGTCTGGATATTTGTAAGGGGCATGAAAAATATGTAATCCTTTTCAGAAATGTAAGGGAACTTTGCATCAGATTCACAGTGACTTTCCTCGGGTAATTTAAAATGTTATCGTCTGTCACAGCACACACAATCTTTATATTTTCGCTATAATACATTGTCATGTTGAAAGTTTTTTTTTTTTTTTAAATGCTGTGCAGATTTAAAATTAGATAAAAAGTTATGAAGAAAACTATGAATTTTATTTTTCTTTTGTTAGATTTTTCTGTTTTTAATTTGAAAAAGATTGCTCCACTTGTACTGACTTTAATTTTGTGCTAAAAATGATATAACAACAAATATACAGTATACATTTTTAAGTTACTGATGTAGCTTTATAAACCTGTGTAGTGCCAGGTCAGGACTGTTTTGGGGTGTATTCTGACAAAGCCTTTAACTCAGACAAGTTTCTCTTTATTGTTGGTTATGTTTCAGATAATTGAACCACAGTCAGGTAAAAAAGATAGCTGTATGCCCTATTAAACATTCAGTTGTTTACTAAGAAATGTTCACAAACTGATGTATAATTTTATTGTTCATCTATTGAAAAGAAAGTGACTCAATCACACTTAAACTACAAAAAAATAACCTTTCTTTATCCATGACCCAAACAGTTATTACTTTTTGGGTTGATTATTACTTTCCATTTAGCCAGTCATTGGGGGCGGTACTGAGTTAACTCCCATAAATTTTAAGTTTCTTGCTTATAACTATCACTGCTCTCAACAAACTCAGTAAGACATTTCATTCTTTTTGCACAGTTTTTTTTATTCTTGTAAAAATAATTGTTGGTGTTTCTTATGCATAAATATACATAAATGTTTTGCATATCTTTTTTAAAATCACCCTACTCACTTGCACACTTCTTTAATTTTTTGAGTATGTTATTTCTAAAAACTAATAACTGTAAAGTATTTGTTCCTTTATTGTGATTTTGCTCATACAGTCTCACCCTCGCGTGTGGCTGTATGCTTCCATGTGCGTTTCACTTTGCTGCTGGTACACTGGAATTTCCCCACTGTGGGACAAAAAGGATAATTCTATTCTATTCCATTCCTATGTTAAAGGTTAAACCTGTAGTCTCTTTCTGATTATATAGGCATGCAATTTCATTTCAACAGTGGCAAGAGCCTTCTGAAGCTCCAGTCATGACATTTAGGGGATTTTGGTGACTTGTTTTAGCATTCTGAAATCTGCTTTCAGGGTTGGACAGCCAGACCTAGTCATGTTGGCTGCTACATATTGTCGTACAGTTGTAAGTTGTAACATAAATCTTCAACAGGCCATTGGAAACGTGCTGGTCAGCAATTATAAGCAGGGGTGATTGAAGTAATGCCCAAACAGATTTTTGTATCGATTATTGATTATAGATAACAATACCCAAAGATACAACATGATGAAACTGATAAATTATTTCCCCAAACTGGCATTGATATATTCCTTTTAAATTGGTTTATTAGGTATAGAGTCACAAATTTCTCCGGCTTTATATTTTGGGGTCACCGACATAAAGGTCGCACCAGATTTTGCCAAAAATTCAAGGAATCCACAAAACGTAATAGAAAAAATATCAAAGCAAATATGTCCACAAATTAAATTATGGGTAGTTTGAATGGCACAGGGAATGATTATCAAACATGAAGAAAAGGATTTTCAAAAAGCATAGAAACCAAGAAACGAGCTGAAACCTGTGGCCATTTAGAGAGCATCCTTGCAGCCATGTGCGTATATATATATATATATATATATATATATATATATATATATATATATATATATATATATATTATATCTCCTTAGTTCTTTAACGATTTTGTGCCACTACAAATTTAGCTACTGGCAGCCCATTTAATATTTTTTTCTTCATTTAGGTCGCAGCAGATGTCATTGCCTAAATGTAGACCAAAGCTATTTTTGGTTGTTACAAATGACTCTGCGAAGCAATGGTGACGCAAGACAGATGGATCCGATGCCTCTGCAGGGCAGGGGACTTAAATCTGTGAAGCCTTGGATAAAAATAAAGGAAGGCAAACAAGAAAGGAAAGAAAAACCTTTTATAGTCATGTCTGAACTTTTAAAATATGTTTAGAGTAACAGCTATTTTTACCAGATTTTTTTTTTCTTCTGCACTAGTGGAAGAGCTCCTGCCCCTCTGCCTTACGCACCCTGAGGATGAACATACTTAGCCCCCAACCCTGTTTACATGGCTCCAGCTTAGAAAAGGAACTGTTGTCTGTAGGCCAAGAGATAAGCCCTCTCAGTGTCTCCCCCTTCTTTTTGTTTCTCTCGCTGGTTTCTCCTTTTACACTGTCTTTGCTGTTGCCTCCTGTTCTGTTGATTTCTTCTCTCTAAATGCTTTCAACACACAAACACACACTCACACACACACACAGATGCATATACAGACAGTAATACACCCTGCTGTGTTATTTTTTTTAATGCTGACTAAAGCGTCCCCACTTAAACCCGACAATGGATGGGCTTTGCACCTTCACCCTCACCTGACTCGGAAAGTACTGACTGCGGGCAAACCACTCCATCAAGCTGCCCTCTTTGCCATCGTGAACAGCTGATTTTAGAAGTTATCATTTCAGCTACGACCTTGACAGGCACTAGGGACGTTACCATTGCAGCATCCTCTCATCATTCCTCTCTACCTTCTTCTAATCCCTGTTGATGGCCGCAGAGCCAAACAAGAACAAGTCATACGCATTAGGTCAATTAGTCACGTAGTTTGCCTTTTGGCTCACCACAAATGCACACGGAATAATAAAGCTCAAACTGCAGTCTGGAGTCTATGATTTATGCTGCTCGTCCCAGAAAATGTAGCTTTGTGAGGGTCAATGGACTCATGATTAAACGTTAGTCCTTGATCTCACAAAAATGACCACACATAATTTCTCACATTGGTCAAAGCATTTTTTGTTACTTTAACCTCAACTTCTTTGTTATAATTTCCTCTGAATACAAGTACAGTTGAAGGTTAAAAAATAGAGTATTCAAATTTTGGTTATTTTCATTTTGCAGCTCAGCTTCTAATAATGTAATGGCAGCGAATAGCCAAAATAATCTGTGTATGTCTGGCCCAGGCAAAGAAGTAATTCTTAGTATCTCTGGCAACCATCTTCTTTCTTGTGTATAACCTCTACTCCTCCCAGGGAGCCTCAAAACTGTGAGTCATAGTTGAATTGAGGACACCGGAGAGGTTTGACTTGTCAGACTCTTCTGCTGTTTTGTACTTTGCCTCACAGATATGGATTTTGCTGCATCAAGGTGAACCTAATATTTTTGCTTATTCATTTCGTGCAACTCAATACATGTGTCATTGTGGGCAAAGCAGTCTTTTACACTAGCATGAGCACATATTGAAATATTCTAACCTTGCACTTTGTTTAATATTTAGTCCTTATAGATTGAAGGTAAGGTCAGTATTTTTGTTCAACTGCAATAATTTCAATTAGCCTTTAGATGGATGTAAAAAGTCGACACACATCATTAAAATATTTAATTAAAGTGACAATTGTAACCTGATTACCAGCTTTTCCATTTAGTCAATTTATGGATATTCTAAAATGTCTGTATATATTTTTGTGGCTCTGTGTGATATACAATTTAAATCAATGATCATTGCATCTTGCAAACTGTGCCACCTGTACAGAACACCAAAGGAATTTTAAAATGATCTTGAAATGCAAATTTACGGATATATACCAATCAGAGTTTTCTGGCCAATTTCCGACCTGCCACTAGTGCCACACCAATTTTTACTGATTCCAATTTCTCTTAAAAAAACAAAACAGAATTAACATTGTTCAAAAATACATTGGTAGGAAAAAACAAAGGAAAAATTAAAGGAACAAACCAAACCTCAATTGAAAACCTTATCATGCCGGACATCCATACTGACATAAAATGGCTAATGTGTTAGGAACAAAAGGATGGCACGTCTTTTGATGAACAGAAGAAATCCCACAGCAGGCTCAATCCACAGTCAAAGAGCTAGTGAAACTGAAAAACTGAATCGACAGTCTAATTTGCTGAAATATCATTGCAGCAACTCAAAATTATACTCATTAGATAGTTTGGCCCCCCATGCTCATATGGATGCCTGACAACGTTGGGGCATGCTCCCTATGAGATGACAGATGGTGTCCTTGGGTGTCTCCTCCCAGATCCAGCGCATCACTGATGTCTGGATAGTCTGAGCTGCAACCTTGTGGTATCAGATGAACCTAAATTTGATGTCCTAGTGATGTTCAATTGGATTTAGACCAGGTGAGTATGGAGGCAAGTCAATGGTGTTAACTATTTCATCCTCCAGGAGCTGCCTGCATACTCACATCACATGAGGCCAAACATGGTCATGCACCAGAAGGCTCTCAGGCAACCCTCGTGAAGTTTGTTGGGTTTGCATAGAGACATCCATGCAAGTGACCTGCTGGAGGTCACTTTGCTCACTCTGGTAATACTCATCATGATTCTTCTTGCACAAAAGGAGCAGATACTGGCCCTGCTGATTGGTTCAGGCCCTCTAAAGGTCCTGTGCAGCTCTCCTACAGCAACTCCCCGTTTCCTAAAATCTCCTGCTTGTTTTTGAAACTGTGCTTGAAGACACAGCAAACCTTCTGGCAATGGCACACATTGATGTACCATCCTGGTGGACTGCCTGTGCAACCTCTTGCAATCGCCTCCTGCGAGACAAACAAACAAGGAGGGGCAAAATGTCTGGGCCTCCACCTGCAGAACCTTTCCTCTGTTTGGAGTCAACTCATTGTTCCTCCTTTAGTGCCCCTGTTGTTGATCTCATTAGCACCAGAACAGCTGACACAGATCAACAACCCCCTCCAGTACTGAACTGACCAGATCAATATTTCTGAAGTTTATCAAACTTGATATTATACTCTGATTAAAAAGAGTTTCTTTCATTTTTTGAGCAGTGTATATCTTTGTAGTTGTTCTACCGTGAACTGTCATTGATGAATTTTATTAGGATTAAAGGTGTGTTTAGTTCAGATAGCAGTCACATTAAAATGTTTAACTCGCTTTATCAGTTAAGCAAGATTAGACAAGCAAGATGAGCAAGATCAGTGTGGTTAGCATCAGCAATACCTATGAATAAAACAGGCTTTCGCTTTTAATTGACCTTTAGTAGTTGACTGCAGCATTAAAAGCGCCTTGAACCTTTTGTTAAAAATGTTTTTGTTAGTGTATCGCAACTGAGATTTGATTGACTCACACCATGATAGAGTTCAAAAGAAAAATACAGAGATGGTCTGATTATGTCAGATCTGTTTTCACATGACCTCCTCTTCAAGTCAATACTGGTACTCTCTGTGATCACTGCATTCACACTGATCTTATTAGACAATTCCAGCATTTTCTCTGATTTATCTTCACATCTTTATTGTCAAACTGATAAGATTGATGATAAGATGACCCTATTAAAGCTATCTGAAGAGACTAATAGTAATTCCAACACTCTTAGCATTTGATGACCCTTGATCAGATTATTCCTCTCATATTCATATTCTATTTGACGAAATAGCTGCTTCCCACAGGCCTCCCACTTGTGATCACTGTCAATTGTGTTCACTAGAGCAAAACGATAAGCAAGTGGCCATGAGTCAGCATTAAGCATCACATGCAATCATCCACAACAACTATAAGATGTGTCACAATAAAATGTAATCGGATAATTTGAGAATTATGGCATCAGTGGATAAAGAAACTGTATTCTATATAAACTACAGGTAAAATATAGATAGCTGCGTTTAATAAATGGTCTAGAAAATACCAGATACTGAATTTTTGAATCTCTGTGAGTAAAAAAGCTCATCCTTCATCATCAACCTGATTATTGGAATGATTTGTCCAGCCCAGCCTCCAAAAAAAGTGATGAAATAACAGAATAAAGTGAATGTTTATCAGTTAATTTTTCCAATCGGCTGTAATTTTCTCTCTTATCAGAACCCATTTTAGCACACAGTTGACTGAAGCCCACATCAGCCTACAGGCCTTCTCTAGTTAATATAAAAGCCGATCAGAAAGTCTAATTATATTTTTCACCCTCAGAGGCCTCGCTGCTTTGCATAAAAGTCAAAAGTCTTCATCATCTTGGCCATAGACTGCCAACTGCACAGGTGACTGCTCAGATGACAAAAAAATGTTAATCACCCAAATAGTCTGTTGACATGTTCTGTCCCCTTCTGCTCTTAGCTGTGTGTCTGAATAATTAGGCTGTCCTCAGCTGTGCCTCTTTCATTTCGCTCTGCCCCGCATTAGGTGCTGTGTTGTCACGCTGTCGACAATGACAGCGGTGGCAGCCATCCATGCTGTGCCATTGGCAGAGTTTGAGCTGCCAGGGATGAAACAATGACAGAAAGAGAGACAAGGGGGATTCCAGAAAAAAAAAAACACACAGAAATGCTTTTGAAGACATTCAGTTTGGCTTCATTTTCCTGAGTTTATTTATTTGTTTATTTATTTAATGTGTTTTTATAGGTGCTTCTTTCCCATGTGAGCCAAAAAAAAAAAGTATGAGCATGTTACCTTGCCAGCGCCTGTTCGATATTAGCAACATGTACTTCCATCATAGATGAGCCGGTTTCACATTGGAAAGATATCTGAAGATCAGGGCCAGCTTTTTCACCTGCAGCCACAGCACCTGTTCACCCTACCCTTCCTGGCACAGACTTCCCTTTATGCTCGATAGATAGTGTTGCTTTGGATTGCCTACCCGAAAACAACCTTAACTGTGCATTGTACAAGCCAACTACTAGTAACAAATCCAAAACAACTAGAGAGTTTCTGTGGGAGCCAAAGCACACAGGCAGCCTAGAAATCACTGACCACAATTTTCTCTGCCCTGTTTAAGCATCCAACTCCCAGCATGCAAAGACCCGAGTGAACAGGTGTTACGGGTTGATGCAGCTCTATGCGCCGTGCTGTTTTATTTGGCTCATTTTCCATGTGAATGCGTAAATTTTGTGATTCATGGGTTTGTTGCAGCTGTCTGTGAGCCATCTTTGCAGGATACACTGTTTTTATTATGTTCAAAGTCTTTTTGCCCAGCTTTCACTCCGCAGTTGGTCAAGCTACTTAAGGTAACAAAATCCATCGCTGAAACACTTAGAATTACTTACTTACTATTTTTGGCTTTACCAGTGTGACATATTTGTTTAATTCATTTCAAATCTAATTTGTTTTAATCTACACAATAAGTTCAAGCAGAACAACTCAATCAGTTGATCTGAAAAGTGCCACTACAGTTCACTCAGATCAGCTTTGAATCAAATAAGACAAACTGATTAGATATTCAGCAAGAAAGGCTATTAACAACTAAAGAGAAACTGATATTTAATTCTGTGGATCTTGCCCTGGTTGGCTTTCAGAAAGTGGATTAGAAACAAATACTATTTAGAAACAAGTTTTATCACTTAAAGGGGTCTGGTGTGTATCTACCATGGTGTGTTACCTATGTTATACAACTCCACCTATGTCCTCCTTCCAGAGAATATGATCTGTCTGTTAGAGAAATAAACACAAACTCTTCTGAATACTGCTCTTGCCTAGAATATGTCCAATTCCAAAATATTATCATGCAATCAATTTAGAGAGGATTTTTGGGGTGTTTGTTTTACTAGTCCTAATTCCAATTTCTTAGTTGCAATCTATGAATAATTGACACATTGGATTGACACATTAGATTAGTTATTTTATTTTAAAGCATTCTGACAGCTTATATTTCATTAACATTAAGCATTAGACTACTCCTTAAGTAGGGCCAGACAATAATTCAATAACAATATAAATACTGATTGATAGACGTGTTGTGCGATAAAAAAAGGGTCAGTAAAAAGTTCAATACAAGAAAACTGTTTTCCTTCCTTTTGCATTTTAGCCTGTCATGTAGATTAATACTAGTCATTACATCCTCCCAACCAGTCACAAACGACCCAGGAACGCTCCGTCACAAAGCTGTTTGATAGTTATCGATATCGATCAATATGATTTCTGTTTCATCGATATACTTTTTTTTACTATATCGTCCAGCCCTAACCCTAAGAACTATATGATTTTGGAAGTTTTGTATTACAACATGGCTCTTTACTAGCATTATAGATATCCCCTTTTTATTGTGCTAAATAGTTTCTCTAAAATTGTGATGTTTTAGAGAAACTAGCTGAGTATGACTCCTTCTACTTCCTTTCTATAAAAAAGGTATCTATGTTGGTTTCAAAAGTATTCACACCTCAAAGCATTTTGTAATTTTTCAGCAACAAACTACAATGTGATTCACTGAGGTTTTTTTGTTATAGACAAAGTAGCATATAATGATGTTTAAGGAAAAGGGAAAATATTTATTATTCTTTTTTTACAAATAAAGTCTGAAAAGTGTGGCACACATTTGCATTTAGCCCCTTTCACTTTAAATTTCTGAAATTAAATACTACACAACCTTCAAAAGTCACCTTATTGGTAAAGAGTGTAAATCCAGACATTCTGTGAATGCTACAGATGCTTGTTAAAGAACATAAATGAACAGACAGCGCCCTAAAGACCCAGGCGTGTTAGTAGATACAAGTTTAAAGCAGCATTAGGTGAGAAAACAATGCTCAATGCTTTGAGCATCTCACAAAGCTCTGTTCACTCTACAGTCAAAAATAGAGAAGAGTGTGGCACAACTGCAAACCTACTAAAATATGGTGGGAAAAGCATTCATTAAAGAAGCAGCCAAGATGCCAATGGTAGCTCTAAAGGAGGTGCAGACAGAGATCTACAGCTCGGTGATGAAATCTGTTGACAAGACAAAAAATCAGTGCCCGTATTCACAAGAATTCTCAGAGTCCTTTCAAAGAGCTCCTATCTTAGCGTAAGAATTCCTACCTAGGAGTCTTAACTTGAGAGTGATTGAGATTACTGCTGAGAATGACTCTGAGTCAGGAAATGACAGAGATATTTATCTTAGTGTAGTTGACCCCGTTGCTAGGTGTGATGCTGTCTTTTAAGAGTTGTGATTGGATGATAGTACAAGAAAAAAAAAAGCGCTCCTAGTGATCAAAGTAGAGAAATTAACTGATTAGCCTGGATTAAGAAATGTCTCATGAGGATGAAATTTAGAAAAATGTATTGTCACACAGCATCCAAATGTTTGGTCGCACCTTAGTTACATCCTCATCATTATTTTGATTTGCTTGTTATATTTACTCATCATAAAGGTCATTTTACTACTATTTGAAATTAATGTACACCCACCTGTCAGAATTTTACTGGGATTGGCTGCTTGAAGAAAGAGGTCATATTTGGCAAAAGGACCGACATTAAATGGAGACAAAAAAGTGGAGGAAACTAAGAGGAGTAAAGCCTCTGTCTGTACGACTGAGGGAGGAGAATAGAGGAGTTTTGGAAGGTAAACTGAAGCATTGCTTCTAATCAATGTATCATTTTCTTTGTGCATCTTGATGCTTTTACACACCAGTCTGGAAAGAGTTCGCTGCAGCAATCAAAAGCCAGAGAGGAGATGGCATTACACCATTGAATTTCTAGATGACCATTTAGACTACTGACATCATTATGTACAACACAGAAAATACTTTCCTACCTCTCTTATCTACAGTGGAGTGTGTATTTATGTATATATATTTCTGCAACATTTCAATTTTTTCTAAAGTTTATTATTGAGAGCATTTCTGTAAATAATGTAAACATTCTCCAATTTTACTCATGATTATTTATTTATCCTCAATAAAATTACATTACTTAGAGTCAGACCTTTAACCTGTCTGGCAGATTAAATTAATACATTTCCCCTATGGGGATAATAAAGTTTATCTTATCTACATATTGACAATTGTATGATTGTTAAAGAAGTTTATGTGCTTATTTCCTCCACTGTTTAGGTGGTGGATCAGCCAATCAGCTCTCTCTGTTTCCTCCATCTTCCTGCTTCAGACACTTTTAAGTTCACTTAAAACCCTGCACACTACTCCTAAACTTGTTTTCACTTCAGGAGATCTCTTAAGGCCTAAGATGCTTTGTGAATAACGTTTATCTTACAGAGGTAGATTTCTAAGAAAAAACATTTCCTGAAATTATGTCACTAAGAGCTACATTAAGTTTTAGGATTCTTTGTAAACACGGGGAGTGGAAAAAAACACCTTTATTGAGGAAAAGTTGTAAGACCCTTTTTGCAGTTCAACAGAAGCCAATGCAATGAGGCAAATATTTGAAAGAAAGATAAAGATTTTTTTTTTCCTGACGAACATGCAAAGCCCTGTGTGGTGGACAACTGGCACAGCAGATCAACGTAAGCACACTGTCTCCATGATAAAACATGGTAGTAGCAGCACTATGCTGTGAGGATGCTTTTCTTCAGCAGGGATAGGGAAGTATTGAACTATATCCATTGCAGGGCAGTCCTGTTAGAGGCTGCAAAAGATATGAGCCCAATGCAGTGGTTCCTCTTCCAGCAGCAATGACCTAAACATACAGCCAGAGCAGCAATGCAATGGAGCTTATCAAAGCATATTTATGTATTAGAATAGCTCAGTAAAAGTCAAGACATGAATTCAACTCAGAATCTGTGTCTTGACTCAATAATTTCTTTTCACAGATGCTCTCTATCCAGACTCACTGAGCTTGAGATATTTTGAAAAGAAGAATGGGGAAAAACAATCAGTCCTCAGCTATGAAAAACTGGTAGAAACATGCCCCAGCTGTAACATCAGCAAAAGATGGTTCTATAAAGAATTGATTTAGTGTAGCTTACTACAAATCCAAGCTCTACTTTTTAGATTTTATTTGTAAAAAAAAAAAGCATGCATCATCAATTTGTTTCTATGTCAGAATAATGCACTACTTGTTGGTGCATCGATAAAATCTCAATAAGATACATTGAGGTTTGTGGCTGTGACTAAAACAAACTTTTGAGATAATACTTTTGCAAGTCCTAAATGTAATGTTAAGTTTCAAAGTTTCAGAACGTTAATACTAGATTTCACTATCGCCTTTACACCGTATGCAGCTTAAGTTATTTACCAGCATAATATGATTTTCAGTTGACTCTGGGACAGTACAAAAAAGCAGATGTTGGTAAAAGATAGTGCCAAATGTAAGAAATGAGTCTAATGCAGTGACATGTCCTTATTCTGTCCTCTGTGTGCATTGTTTTTTCTGACAGCATGAATTTGTGCTTGAGGAATGTGACTTGTAATAAATGGATTAAGTCAACACAAATGCACAACCCTGACAACTTTCATATAGAAACCTTGGTGATTTGTCTTGTGTGATAATATGATCAGAACGCAGAACAAATGTACTTTAAGACAAGGTAAACAGGAGGACACGCCTCATTCTTCAACATCCCATTAGGGGTTTTCTAAAACGTTTTACTGAAATAAAGTATTCAGGCCAAGTTTCCTTTTTACCAAGTATACTTGAATCTAAACCAAAAGACAAAAACATTTGTCATGCTACAAAAAAATCTGTTTTATTCCATTTTTATCTATCATCATATCTGCAGACACATCAAGGTTTGGAAGGAAATTGTCCTCTGGGCTGCAGCCGGTTTTGCTGCCTACACACTCAAGTTTATTTTACACATTCAAATTACAACTGAAAGTTAGGTATACAACAACTTTCCTAAATAACCCTTGCATTTGTCTCTTCTAAATAATTACTCATGAATGCAGCTTAACTTCCAGAAATGCCTTCTTCGACAAAAAACAAAGATAAATAAATACATTTTAAAAAATTACCCAACATGCAGGGTGAGGTTAGAGGTGGGGCTATTACATTATAGTCTCAAATGATTTATGAAATTTTGGTTTTGTCTTTATAAACCAAACAGTTACATACTGTAGGCTTTAGTTTGTTAAGAAATGTAAATACAGTGTTTGAAAAAAGAAGAAAAGAAAATCAAAGAAATACCTTGTGACCAAGTCTACTGCCCTGAAAAGCTCTTGCTAAATTCTAGTACTGTGGGTGAATATGAATACTTATTTTGTCTACTAAAAAGGACTTTCAGTGAAAACATGATGGTGAGATGGTATTTAAGATTCAAGTTAACAATGAATGAATACAATAGTATTCTACAATATTCTACAACTATTCTACAATAGTATTAAAATTATTATATCAATGGGTAGCAACTCATGTACCAACAAGAAACATATACCGTAACCCCAATGTTTGTTGGGATACGGTATGGGATGCAGTATAAGTAATAGCTGTGTAAAACTGTACAATTTCTCTTTAAAAAGGAATGATTAATGGGGTATCACATATTATGGTCACAAAATAAAATGGTGGACCAAATAGACTCCAGATCACTCAGTATAACACTTTTCCAAAAAGTAAAGAGCTAGCCTAAACCGATAATGCCTCCTGCATGTTTTGTGGGCAAAACAAAAAAATCCAACCATCAAGAAAATTCCTTCTTTTTTATGGCCTTCTAATTAGCAACCACACCAGCATAAAACCAAAGCAACTTTTTAAGGCTTAATTGAGATGAAATAGCCCTCCACCCCCTTCACACCACTATTTGTCACCGATAAATTATGTTGCTTTTCTCGGAGGCTGCTTCTCCACTTTGATAGTTGCCATTTTTCACACCATTACCTACAGCCTACTGGTTTTATTCACAGCCCAAAGATAGTCCAAAACAATCCTGAACACACCCACGCACGAGCACAATTTTAACCATTGTTCAAAGCTGTTCCCCCCAGTCTGTCACAATTTGGTGAAGCTGGAGAAACCATTATCTCCATCTACCCATCATGTTCCCCTCTTTTTCTTTTTTCTCCTGCACAAATTCCCCGTCTCTCTGAAACACTCCCTCCCCCATCCCCGTTCGGCTTGCACCCACAAACTGTTTAGCTCTATCCCTGCCTTGGAACAAGCAAACATGTTAGCATCTGAACCACAGATTACAAGCGTACATAGTAAAAAGAAAATCACAGCTTTATCTGTAGCTACCCTTTCAGAAGGTGTGTAAGGTGATAAAAATCAATGAGCACAAAGAGCGCAATTTTTGGAGTGTTTACCTCAGCAGAGGTCTAACCTAAAGCCCTCATTACAGTGTGTGCTGAGTGTAGGGTTCGCAGAACGAGGCAGAGCTCAAAGGGCCAGCTAATCCGGTGGGTTTTGCAAGCATGATGGGCTAGTCAATATGCTGGGCCTGCATCCTAAAGAAGCTGGATCTACACAGCAGAGCCAGGTAAAAGGGGCTCAGGGGAATGCTTTGCATGGTACTTTTTTTTTTATTCTCTCAACAGCTTTCAAGGTTAGATGCTAACACAGTCTTAACTTGCTCCTTTCATCTCCTCCTCTCCCTTCTATGGCGACTTAAGTGCTCGATTTTATCATATATAGAAATATATTATCAACACTGCATTACATTATATAGTAGCAATTGGTCACAACTGTGGCCAAGTAAAATTCAATATGAAATCAACTCCAAAAAGTAAAAAGAAAAAATAAGACAAACTGGCATTTTACTCAAACTCCCCGGGCAATACTTTATCAGCGCTGGGAATAATTGAGCCTCTGATTCATTCCAGGAATGGAGAAGGAAAAAAAAAAAAAGCAAGCAACCATTGAGCTGAGCTTAAGGCAGCAACACAGGTGTGGAGATGCCACGGTGTTTTGTATTCAGGAAAGAATAGATAAGGCTTGAGGTGCCTTTTTCTTGTTGTCTTTCTAAGCAAAGAGAGATCTACTGGAGGCATGTCACCAAGTTTAATTTAGGAATTTAATTTCCACACACAAAAGAGGTCTGACAAGGAAGAACAAATTGACAGACACAGCGGGCGGGTACTTCATTTCCTCCAAATAGCTTTTAATGAGAATAAACCCTTTGGTCAAGGTACGTCGGGTTGAAGGGCACTTTCTTCTTGTGTGGTTAAGCTCTTAGCCTTTCCCAGTGAGTAACGTTGGCCCTGCTGAGCTGCTCGGTGTGTTCCTGCGTTGGGGAATGGGTCAACCCCTGCCTTAATCTAAAATAAATTGATTCTGTGGTGGAAAAAAAAAAGGCTGGAATTTGCCTCGGTGGAGACCACTGGGCTATGGTCAACAGGGCTGTAAACCCCACAACACGGGCAGCCATATCAAAATGGTTGTTTTTTGGAACATTATCCATAAGAAGGCAGCTTGGGGACTGATTGTAATTTCTGATTATAGGAATTCATTTGGAGGAGCAGGAAGACCGAGGTCACCTGCCAAGTTTTCTATTTAGACTTTTCAAATCAGATTAATTTATAGATTGAAAATGGAGTTTTTGTTTTCTATATCTTATTCCAAATAATCTGCTTTGTTATAGTTTCTTATTGAGTTTAGAAGAATTTCCTTTTTAATGCAGTTGCAATTGCATTAAACAGCCAACAACATATTACTGGCATAGTGCCTGAATGGTATCCACTTATACAGTTTTACCCACGGGGGCAGTTTTTTCAATTTATTGAAGTCCATGCACTTTTTTGTGATATTGAGATTTCATTCAGCAATTTAGCAAAGACAAATTTTGGGATATCTAGTACAATATGCTGATTGTGTAACATGACTTTAATGTTAAGAGCTTTTGTGAAAAAAAAAAAAAAAAGGAATATGACCTGACCCTTCCCCCAGTGTTATCCCCCATGTCCCTTAAACATTCCAGGTTATCCCGGAAAAAAAAAAAAAAAAAAAAGAAAGAAAATAAAAGGACAAAAACAGCTAATGGAAGCAGTGTGTCTTACAGGAATCCTTTATATTGTTCCTCCATGAGTGAAAGAGCAGTTTATAGCCACACTCATGGTTTAATGTCAAACTGCTTCTACTAAGCAATTTTCTTCTCACTGCCCTCCTCAGCAGCAGCATCAGCATCAGCAGGGAAAACAGAGCGAGAAGAGGACATGGCCCTTCAGAGAGAAATAGCTCTTTGATTTTGGTTTAAGTCTCCCCTTGGCTCCCTCTGAGTTTGGATCCGTTTTAGTTCAGTTTTATCAGAGAAGGACCCCACCCAATGTGAATCTATTTGTGTTTTTTAACTGGCTTAAGGCCTTATCAGGAGATACTGATGGTTGTTGATTTCTGGGATGACACTGGTGATGTGTTCCTACCATGCTTTCGCAGCACATCAGTTTAGTGGATGTTGGCCTTACGAGGTCACTACATGGTAGCCTATCTGCACATCTCTTATATTGCTCTTTTTCTTGGACACACATTATTTTATTTTTTTGATCAAATGCTTTGATTTATTTTCTCAATATAGAGAAACACCACAGCTGAGCTTAGTAAATCCGTATAATTTGATTAGATCAATAATCACACATAGCAGTCATTTATTTATGTTTATAGCGTTGCAGATCTTAATATTAAAGCTACTTGGTGGTCGATTGTTTTATTAGTCTTGTTACTGAGTACGTCCTTCCTGAAAGAAACAGGCTGACATTTTGAAGTACACAGATTTCACCTGACAGTCGTCATTGCTGTCGGCTACATCCTCCCTCTCCGAGCTTTAGTTGGCCAGCCTCCTGCATTACATAAGCATATGCACACAAATAGCAAAAGGCTAATCATAATTGCTCTTTGTTGAGCTTTTATTCATCCTTCCCTCTTGGAGCTTTAATTTTACGAATCCTGATTGCCTTCCTGTGTTCATTTGTCTTGGGATGAGCACCAACATGAAGCATCGGCAGCTCATGCTATCATTCTGCATAATAACTACATCCGCATAATAACACTCCATCATTCCTCTTTGGTGGTTCCATACAGAAATGTGCAGTTTTCCCCAAACCTTTTTTCTTTTTTTCCCTTTCAGTCCACGCCTTTACCGCTTTTATCCTTTACTGCTTCATTAATCTGTTTAATTTACCATGCTGAATGTCTGTAGTTAACACCATGGGTTAACGCCGACATCTGTGTTTTCACAGTTACCCTTTCGTGCTGAAATTCTGTTTTTTGCAGGTTTTACTGGGTACTTTGTATTTGGTTTGATGGCATTTTCTTTCCAGTTTATCCTTACACTTCTTGAAAGTCCAAGGTTGACACGATAACTCAATGAATTATTTCCTCTGCAGACGCCATTCATGGCAGTACATTATTACAAATGGTGTAGTTTATCAGTATATTACTTTCAGTGTCCTTCCTTTAGGTCCATCTCATTTTACCTGTCATGAAGCCTGTAATGGGATTCAAAAGGAAGATAGGCTTCAGTTGACAGTAATGGGCTCTTGAAGGAAGGAAACTAGCCGTGCGCTGTAACATTTTTCTTTTACATGTTAAGGAGTGTTGTTGTTTGATGCCATCCAGAAAGGTACAAAACAGTGATAAGCGTGATGTCTCTGTTTAAATTATATCCACAATATACCTATACAACTAGTAGGTGGAAGTGTCATTGTATTTCTGTGTACTTGAAGAAAGAGAGCACATTTGCAACATGTGTCGAATTCTGCTCAAAAATTACCTAATTGGCTTCCCAATAAATCCTGAATAGAATTTAAAATTCTCCTTGTCACGTAAAAAGCCCTTAATAATCAAGCTCCATCATATATCAGAGCTCTGATTACCCCGTATGTTCCTAACAGAGCCCTTCGCTCTCAGACTGCAGGTCTGCTGGTGGTTCCTAGAGTCTCTAAAAGTAGAATGGGAGGCAGATCCTTTAGCTATCAGGCTCCTCTCCTGTGGAACCAACTCCCAGTTTTGGTCCGTGAGCCAGACACCCTATCTATTTTTAAGACTAGGCTTAAAACTTTCCTTTTTGATAAAGCTTATAGTTAGAGTGGCTTAGGTTACCCTGAGCTATCTCTGTAATTATGCTGCTATAGGCTTAGGCTGCTTTAGGACATCGGGGTCTATTTCTTCACTCTGCTACGTTCTCCTACTGCTCTCCAATTTACATTGTTTGTTATTATTTCAACTTTAAATTCTTTCTTCTCTGTCATTTTTTCTCATAGTAGGTACACCTGGTCTGGCGTTCTGTTTGCTGTGAGGTCATCCAGGGAGGAAGATCATTCACTATTACCATATAACATAGAAAGGATTCCTGGACCAATGTGTGCTTCTGTGCTTTTTGTCTCTGCTCTGTCTTCTGTAACCCCCAGTCGGTCGAGTCAGATAACCGTTCATAATAAGCCTAGTTCTGCTGGAGGTTTTCCTCCCTGTTAAAGGGGAGTTTTCCTCTCCACTGTAGCTTCATGTTAGTTGTGCTCAGTATTAGGGATTGCTGCAAAGCCATTAACAATGAAGATGACTGTCCACTGTGACTCTCCGCTCTTTGAAGAGGAGTAAATGCTGCTTGTCAAGACTTGATACAATCTACTATGTTTCTTTAGATAGGAAACTTTGTGACTAATCTGTATGATTTGATTGAATTTGACTTTGAAAAGTGCCTTGAGATGACATGTGTTGTGAATTGGCGCTATATAAATAAAATTGAATACCCAAAGCAGTGGAAGGCTGGAAATTCTCAAATTAATTGTAACTAGTTTTTTTCCACTGACACTGTTTTGTTGGTTTGGAGCAATACATCCAGCTTGTTAGACAACTTAATACACAACATTTGGTTCAAGTGATGAAACAAGACTTATGCACGAGCTTTAGGAACTCTAAGGATCCCGATTTTTTCACACATTAAGTACATTTTTCAAAAGTCCCAAACTTTTTTGTTTTAAAGAATCAAGTCAATTGTTCGACCTGTCCAGGGTGTACCCCGCCTCTCGCCCAGTGAACGCTGGAGATAGGCACCAGCAACCCCCGCGACCCCATGAGGGATAAAGCGGTTCGGAAAATGGATGGATGGATGGAAGTCAATTGTTCAAAGCTATGAAATAGCTTTACAACTTTAATACCCTTAACAGTTATTCTTTAGCCTACTGCAATATCCTCAAAGTGCTTTTTTCTACAGAGTACCCAAAATGTTCCCAGAAAAAACAATTTAAAAGCGAAGAGGGTTAATTTATGTAACAATGTTGTCAACCTGTCCCGCAATGTCTTAAGCTCTATTTACTCAAAAGGGCAACAACCCCAAAACTGGTTCCTTTTATGCTTAAATATAAAAGCCTCAGACCTTGCTGCAGGGTGTCAAGCTTAAAGCACTCACCTTCACATTTGGAGCTTATAGTGATTTTACTTTGTCAAATCAAAACCCATAATGACAGCAACTCAACTAAAACTATCAGAACGACTTATGTTAGAGACCTGCTGTTTACTCTTTCCTGTCATTTACTAATACCCACAACTTAAATGCAGGGTTAATGGAAACGGTCAAGAGAAAGTAAGACAGGCTGGAATAACCTATAAAAAATGTCACCCTTTTTGCGATTTCTGCCTAAGAAAACAATATTGGGAAATGTGCAAAATGGGCCTCTAAATCATTGTTTATAATATTGTATGCATATTCAGTTCCCATATATATAACAAGAAGAGAGTTTTTAACAGTATCAACCTTTGCAAGGATTTTATGAAAATCAGTATTCCCTTACAAAAATTGCATTTAGATATTCGCCCTGTTTACACGACAACATTTTCTGATGAAGATGGAAAAGTTTGGTTGTGTTTGTACTGGTCATTTACATGACAACGGTGGATGTTTTCTCTGACAATGGCACAATTTGAGAAGGGGTCCAGAGTGTAATTAATAGAAATTATCCCAGTCTCTGTTGTCATGTAAACTGGAACAATTAATTTTTTCTCACAGGGAATCTCTGGCTCATGCACAGTATGACAAAAATCAGTAGAAATTATTGCAACTTTGAAAAATCACATAAAAAGTAAATATACATTTTTTGTTGAAATTTGATGGTTTTATAATTCAAAGTCACCTCAAGCAATAGTTGAGCCTTATCATCTGTCCATGGGAAAACCTTAGTCTCTTTCATCTCGAACATTTATTAGTTGTGCTTATAGGTAGAAAGCGTACATGGGTGGTTCTAGACAGGGGCCAACAGGTGCCCCTTGCCCCTGTGGAACTGGTCCTTGTTATGACCCCCTTTAGTAAAGACATAATACTAAATCAGTTACTTATGACGATATACACTGGCACATAAACCATGACTGATTGGTCTCCTGGACCGATTTGATTTTTTACCTTTACAGTTTTACTTTTACAAAGATTTAGAAATGAAGGTGTTGTGTTTTTAGCTTCAAATGTATAGAACAGCCACTGTACATATGCAAACCTTGAGTTTCAGAGAACATAGTACCAATTAGTGGCATGGTGAGCAAATTACACCATTTTCACATCTCTACTGTTGCAGTGTAAATGGAGATTGTAAATAGAACATTGTCATGGAAATGGATTAACAGATACAGGCAACAAATCCAGTTTTTAATCATCAATGCCTGTAGATGTGAATTGCTAACCTAGCAGAAAATTTTAACCCAACACATTTAGCTAAAATAAATAAATAAATACATAAATAAATAAGTAAATATTCTGTGCTGCATTGGACATACAGTATGCTAAGTTTACCATTTCTTTTTTACTTAACTATTAATTCTGCAAAGAAAAGTGGTGTTTAAATTTTGGTACAATTGACTGGGTTTGGAGAAAAACAACTATGAACTCTGAAGGATTTAAAAGATCATAAGATTGCAACACCATATACAATTTTGTTCCCTAATAAAAACAAGTATTATTTGTTCTTTCTCAAGGTGCATCAAACTACCCACGATTTGCAGCATTACTGCTAAAATGATTTGTTGAAGAAAAGGATCAGTTCTTAATGCCTAGCATGAGCCTCACAGTCCATTGCCTACCATTTACATACTGTGATGGTGATTAAAGTTAAATAGTAAGTTCACCACAGGGTTCGCTCAGACCTCACTGGGTGCTGTCATAGCGACTCACACACTATGTTAAAAATGATCATACTTGTTTTTGTAAAGAATTTAAGGTGTGAGTTGGGAACATGCTCCAGGGAAGGGGATGCTATGCAATGAGGATGATAATGTCTGGCATACAAGAAAGTAAGACCCCTAAGTAGTGACCTCTTTTGAAACATAGCAGCTTTCCTGCAGAGCTTCTAGCTGAAATGGTGAATATGGTTTGACTTAATTTTACCTTGTTTTTCCTTACGGTAATTTTTTTCAAACAGAATACTTTAGGCTTGTGTATTTAATTTAGATGGTGGTAGTCCCATGTTTTGATCACTTCTGAGTTCTTTACAGTTAGAAAGGTGTTGCCATATTAGTTAATTCCTTTGAATTTAGTTTCTTAATACATTTTTTTGTATAGTTGGATTGTTTTCTCCACTTAGACCTTTTCCTCTGTGATTTGTAGTTTCTTAGTTCAGCATCCTTTGAGATAATGACCCTTCAGTCACACAGGCTGTGTCTCAACTCAGGGGCTGCATCCTTCGAAGGACCTGGTCTACATAGGTCAGGTCCTTCGTCAGCCACGAAAGAGAGAAGAATGAAAGAGAACGGCTTGTGAATTGAGACGTTCTAGACTTCTCCGGCTGTCCCCACCCTTACCTTAGTGCAATTCCTGTTGCATAGCAACCAAGACAGCGTGAAGCAGCTGTGAAGCCAAACAAATGGAACCCAAAAGTTAATCCTGCTGGGAGACAGGAGACAGGTGTTCTCTCTTGGCATAGAGCGCCTTGGGCGCCTGGTCAGCTCAAAGCCGTCAAGTCGAGCTGGCAGTGGTGCAGTTGTGGTGCAAAAGCAGCGGACATGTCCAAGCACATCCAAACATTTTTAAAATTAAGCAATATGTCAATACACCAAGCAGATATTTAAGGTTTACATGACAAAATTCTAGCCTAAAAACAGTTACTTTTATGTAATTTATCTAACGTTATTCACAGCTTTTCACTCCTTTCTGCCATTGCTGTTTCCGTTTGAGCTTCTCTGCTTCTCTGGATGCATTTGCGGAGCATTGCGTAGTGCACCTTGAAGGGGGCTGTTCATTAAACTAATAACAGCTAGCATTATCTTAAGTTATCCATGAGGTTTATAACTTTGCTGATGCACATTTGAAAGCTTACGTTACGTTAAAAATTAGCATAAGGATCACATTTCAGCTTAATTTTTACATATTTCAGAGTAATGGGCCCTTATGCTAAATGTAACGGCCCATCAAAATTACAGTGTTCTACACTGGAGAGAACCCTGCTGTGACGTAATACCTTCAAAAGATGCAGCTCCTGAATTGAGACACACCCATAGACTCCATTTCATCACACATAAAGTAATTTTAGTCAGTGCGGTAACTCCCACCCAATCAAACACAAACGCTCATCTCAAGTTCCTGTCTGTATTTTGGTCCTACTCACAACCTACAAAACATGACTCCCCAATCCATATCGGTGCTAGTATTTTTATTTATCCTATCCAAGTTAAACTGCTAGCCTGGCATGGGAAATCTTATCAGATTGGGTTTTTTTTTTAACTCTACTTAACATTGAATATACTGAACATCTCAACGATTTACCTGAAAATTAGTCAACATTTTCAGCAGGTTAATGATTAAAAAGATAGGGGTGAATTATAACAGAAGTGGTTTAGCAAACAAAAAATGTAGGATGAGTTGAACAGAAGAGGGCATAAAAGAGGACTTGGAAACCGATGATCTAGAGATTGCAAAAACTAGAGCAGGGGTCACCAACCTTGTTGAAACTGAGAGCTACTTCATTGGTAATGTGTCATATGAAGGGCTACCAGTACTGACCTTTGAACTAGAAGAGTCAGCGTATAGTCACTGTATATAAAATAAACATATTTTTAATGCTTTGTTATAGATATTGTTGTTTTTATATCCACATCTATATAAATGCAAGTGTCAATAAACAGGAACCGTATCAAAATAAAATAAAGATTTAGATGCAGCTTCCTGGTGGATTGTGCTTTTTTTAAAACAGGGTCATGGGCACTACCTGTGGTCCTGGGGGGCTATTTGATGCCCGCAGGCACCATGTTGGTGAACCCTGGACTAGTGGAATAATTAGGAAATGACTGAATAGGAAAGACTAACATCTTTCCAATAGACATATGAGATCCTCGTATGGCCTTGGTATTTATTTCGTTTCTTGGTAATTAATTGTTTATGGAGAAAATCTTACAAATTTGTTTAGATCTTCCTCCTGTTTAGATTAGATGTATAAATTGCCTTGTAATATTAATGGTAATTATTTTTCTTTGTCATGTCCTATACCCAGAGGTGGGTAGAGTAGCCACAATTTGTACTCAAGTAAAAGTAGCACAATTTCAACATATTTTTACTCAAATAGTAGTAAAAAGTAGCAACCCAAAAGATTACTCTAGTAACTGTAAAAAAAGTATTCGGTAAAAAGGCTTCTCAATTACTAAGTAGCTAATCATAACAACTGACGATTTAAGATCATGCAAATTCTAGTATTTTACAGATAAAAGTAAAAAGATATACAAGAAAAACATAATTACAAAACAACAAATTCAGGCAGAAGAAACACTTCTCAATCATTGCTTATATTATTTACCAGTTAATGTCTATACACTATGTCAGAACAGTGCAAAGTACTTTCATTCAAAATATCCACTGTTTACCGTACGTTTATTCGAGTTTCAGATACGTCAATGAGCTCCATAGATAGAAAATAACTTTAAAATAACAAAGCTTGTGTACAAATAAGAAGTCTCACTTTAATATGAACTCTGGGTATTTGTCTCTCAGGTGCATTTTTGGTTAAGACATGTATGCTCTTAATTCATGAATTAACTCGCAGTTGGTAGAGTAGCCAGAAATTTTACTCAAGTAAAAGTAGCGATACTTGAGTGATAATATGACTCAAGTAAAAGTAAAAAGTACAGTGCAGTAAAGCTGCTCAAGTAAATGTAACTAGTTACTGTAGTAATTGTATCTCAGCTGAACTGTTCGGTGAAGGCCTCACAGGATTATTAGAGAACGGAAGGAGTACAAACAATATCATGAAGAAGAAGGAACATAGATGACAGGTCAGGGATTATGTTGTGGAGATGTGTTAAGCAGGGTTAGGTTATAAAACAATATCCAAAGCTTTGGAATTTTTTTTTATAAATGACTGTTTAGACCATCACCCAAAAATGGGAAGTGTAGTCACAACCACAAACCTCCACAGAAATGGCTGGGTAAGGAGAATATTAAATGAAGAAGCCACTCAAGCGGAACTGGCAGAAGAAGTGGTTGACAGGGCAACTACTAGTTGTGCACACCACGATTCTGTTCTCTATGGAACACTGCCAAGTAGGAAGCCATTGCTGTATGAAAGCCATAACAAGTCATATTTACAGTTAGGGATTGGTCAAGTAGGCGAACAAGGCCAAAGCCTTTTGACCTACATGCAAAATGCTATGTGTGGCAGGAAACCAACCCTGTAACTCTGAACACATCAGTGAAACATGGTGGTGGCGGCATCATGCTGTGTAATTCATTTTCTTCAACAGGAAGATGTTAAGATGGATGACGAAAACATGTCAGGGGCTGCAGGATTTAAGATTGAGGCAGAGGCTCACCTTGCAACAGGACAAGACTCTCCAGCTTGTCCGACTGTGATTACGCTATATTCCAATAAAGAATGTGTGCCTTTTAGCCTTGAGCTGTTTAAAGCTGGAGAAACCCCACAATGCGAATAGTACTGACTTTGCATGCTAAACCTTTCATGTTTTTATTTTAAGAAATGTATAATTTTTATAAAAAAGTTGATTCAAATCAATGCACTGCTTTTTCTGTATCGCAACAAAATCTGAAATACATGATAGCGATTATAATGTGGAAAAATGTTAAAGAGCTCAAGAGGAGCGAATACCTTTCCAAGGCACTTTTCCTAATGTTATCCTATGGCTCAAAACCAGAAAGGTAATGCTTTGTTAAGATACTCTAAGCTATCCAACTTTTAAAAGGATAGACTAAAGAGAAACTTCAATTGGCTTTATTCCTTTGAGGAAATAGATAAGACGAGAACATTGAATACAGCCAGATTGTTTTGAGGTGTTGCATATAAAGGGTAAAACTTAGTACTTTGAAAACTTTTTAGTTTCAGCTTTTGTCACAGTAGCAATATGTAGCGATGAACACTGCTGCATGAAGCAAATTAAAGCACCTTTCTTTCCATCTACACAGCTTGTGTTTTGGAGTCTAGGAATCAACTCCTTGGAGCACTGCAGAGTCTCCAGAGACCCTGTGGGGGATAATCAGCCAATACTGTTCCTTCACTAAGTTATCTTTTTCACAGAATTGACATGGTGGTTTATCATTTATTTATGCGACAGTTGTTATATATTATTGTGTTCCTTTCATGTGGCCAGTACCGAGACATTTTATGGAACATTAACTTCCACGTATCTGACGGTGCAACACTAATCCAGTTTCTTCTTTTTCTCCCAGGTCAGTTAATTGCGCGATATTGATATGGGTATTATGACTGCCGCTGCAGCTAAAGTGATTTCGTAGCCATTTCAATATGTGGGATTGTGCTCTCCCAATAAAAAATGACATTTGAGCCACTTTGTGCAGTCCTCTCAAATGGGGTCTGGAATAAGAATGGTGATATGCGTTGGAGCTGGCAGAGGCACAGGCTGTGTTTTTGTTTATAAATAGCCCCGGCCAGCATTATTTCACTTGCAGTTGTCCCATAATCATCAATCACTCCCGCACGTGGGCCGGCTTCTCTCGCGCGCCAAAGAGGGTACACACTGCGAGCGGTGCCCTTGCACCTCCGACTGCTCAAGCAGAGCGCGGTGAGTGGGACAGAGCCGGGAGTCGGAGAGAAGGTGTGGCAAGGGCTGGTTCTGGTGTAGTGATGGAGTGAGTTATGACAGCTTTTACACCCCCTGCGTCCTTTCCTTCAGGTCATTACGTGCTCCAACATCCTCCATTTGGCTTCTTCAACGTATTTGCACACACACACACACACACACGCAAACAGAATTTCCCCCTCTGTTGATGCCAGATTAGAAGGCAGATGAGAGGCTAATGGTGTGATGTCCAGGTAGGATGTGGGCAAGGTGTAACTGTTTGCTCAGACTTCATTTGTCTTTGTCTTTCTATCTGCCTCGATCTCTTTCTGGGGAGGAGCTTTGCAAGAAGAGCCCACAGCTTTGAGGACACTGCAGGGGGAGGATCGTGAAGAGATTTTGTAGTCCCCCATATATGGATAGATTCTGATTATCAGCGCACTTACACGTCTTAAGCCCAAGTACACTAGTTCCACATGTAAGACCTCCATAAATGCATGTCTTTGCTGATCATTTCTCAGACTTTTTGGTTGTGCACAGGCACACACACACACAAACACAGACACACACACACTAGCGTTACCATGGCAAAAATACTGTAAGAATCTGGAAGATCCTTAACAAAATGGTTATATAACTATTGCGGCGGCAAGTCCTGTAGCCTATCTAAGCCTGCGTCTTTATTTCTTTTCAGCCTGGGCTTCATTACTTTCCAGCTGCACCTTACGCAAGATGCCACTGAACACGAGACATTTGTAAGTAGCAGATAAGCAACTGTTTGTTGACTGTGAAAGCATGTCAGCTTTGTGGTAATCAACAACATCATCTGAATGTAAACCAAAAGAGTGATAGCTCATCCCTTTCAAATCTTACTCAACATCTCCACGCTGCGAAATCATTTTACACCTAATTAAATGCAGCCCACCCAGAACTCATTTTTCTTCTCTCCCCTGCCAGCGTCTTTTCTTTCCCCTGTTACCCTCTAAATCCTTTCCAAAAAGCTTGATACTTGTAAGCTGATTTCGAGCCTCACCTCCCGGAGTTCCTTGGCCACATCCTTGAGCTCCTTGAGAATGCCTTCCAGCTGGTCAATCACCATCTTCATGTGGCTGCGGATGCGTTCTCTCGGGCTGGGGGTCTCAGAGGTGTCCCGGGCCGGAGCTCTGCTGAGGGACATCCTTTACAAAGCAATGTGGGGCCAGTGGCCAACAGGCTGAGGGCGTGGGGGAGCCGAGTCGGGGTCCATGTCTTTGGCTACAAGGAGCCTCAGTGCTACTGATCCGAACAGGGGCCCCGGCCACGCAGGGAGACCTCAACATCTTAAAAGCACCTGGGCAGCCGAAACGCCTTGCCTCGCCCGCACACTTGGCATAGGGTCACGCTCTGACATCCATGCCTTCTGGCAGACCCTCCCCCAGACGAAGAGAAAGTCGGCATGGGAAAAGTTGAAAGGAGTAAATCCATTGAAAAAGGCGAAAGAAAAACACATGTGCTGAGGCTTGTATGGAACTATTACATAACCAAGTTGAGCCAACTCATCTCATGTGTCAGTGTGTATATTTGAAATTGTTCCCAGGGAGGAGCTATTTTAAAAACACCCGTCTATACAGGGAGTAGACTTTTCCATTCCTGTACAATCCTTTTCACCTGCAAAACCTGGTGACATCAGCTCAGACTGACATAGAAAAGTAAGAGCAGCGAAGAGGTTCACTTCTACCCTTTTCTACAGTAAGTTTCATAGGCTGTAACCTCAATAGAAAAATATAAAATCCCAACTGTGGGTCAGTTTTCACAATAAACTTTTTCTATTCTCTTGCGAGCCAGAGGGGCCAGGATTTGCCGTCTAAATATAGTCCCCCAGTGAGGGATGCTGTCTATAAAAAGATAAATGATGGATTCTGTTTGGAAAAAAGGGAATATTCCTCTTTCCCTCAGGAAAAAAAAAATACAATTCTCCTCAGAAATCAAAATGAACTTTGCCTCAAATCCATTCTCTTCACAGGCGATGGTCTAACCTCTCATTTTTTGTCCATGAAAGATCTGAGGTGAAGGAGCGGGTTGTTTTCTTTTCACGCAGCGTCCAATCTCTCTACCCCCCTTTCCTAAATGCAGAGCTCATTCCAGGTGATATGGGATCAGGATGAATTGATTTCTAAGCCAGCAGAACGTGACTTGTGATGACAATTTGTGGAAGGATTAGAAAATGATCATGGTGCCAGTGAGACATACGAACAGGGGAGGGCGGAAAGCAAATGAACGCCATCCCCTGGAATCCGGGTGGGAGATCGTCTTATGCAACATCCCTCTCCAACTCCTCTTCCAAAACACTGACCCAAGGCGGTCCACAGGGGTGTGCCCAAAAAACCAAGGGAATAGAAAGAGAAAAAAAAGGATTCTCTTGTCTCCTTCAGTTGTTGCTAAGGGAACCCAGTCTGCCTGCTTGTGCTGTGATTGGATAATTATTTTACTTCCTATCCATGTAGTTAGTTTTCTCCAAAGAGTCTCTTCAGAGAGGTAGGGATCTCTGTGCCATCCGGCAGCACAGGATAAATCCCCTGAAAGCTTCCCGATGAAGCCCCGGCGAAGGAACTGGGGGGAGAGATTCTCGCCTAATCCAGGGCGATGCCACTGCCACGGGCTGCGCTGGCCAACTGCACATGGCACCTGGACAGACAGAAAGGAAAGCCATCACTTATTCTGATACCCCTCACCTGTCTCTTTTCAGGTCCCTTCCCTGGAAAATTTTAAGCAGCATGAAAGCAATGGTAAAAAAAAAAAATGATGAGGGAGATCTGAAGATGGACACAACTGCTTGAAGGATTTTGAGCAGTTTTCAGAAATACATCTCTTGCATCCCCTCTACACACACACACACCCAGGAAGCACACCTACTCACCTTCGCTGCACATCACTATGTTGTTGCTATGCCTAGACTTCACTGTCCAGGCACAGCACGAATACTTAAGCTGTGGATAAAGCAGGCGGTTCTTCTGAGGTCCTTCTGTCGCACACAGTCACACTTCTCACCATCTTGCTGTTCTCTCTTCCTCTCACTGTCTCTCATACAAAACCCACACATTCTCACTGACTCTCTCTCTCTCTCTGTCTCACACACACACACACACACACACACACACACACACACACACACACACACACACACACACACACACACACACACAGTTCCAACCCCCCCCCCCCCTTCCTCCCACTACTTACTGTCTTGACAAAGAGAGAAGCTCCAGCAGGGTTATTTCACTCTGAGGTTGTGGCTCATCAGAGGAGGAGTACAAGTGGAGGATGGAGCTATGGTGGAGGAGGAGGAGGAGGAGGCAGGGGGCATGAGATGGGAGCGATGAATGGCCCTGATAGCACTCTGGAAAAGGAGAGAGAGGAGGCAGAAGATGACTAAGAGCCAGGGAGGCGAGGAGAACTCCTACTTCGGATTGTGATGTGGCCGCTGCCGTCACTCAGACAATCCCGCTGCCGTAAACGCGCTGCCACCCGTCATTCCAGTCAGCGTTCACCCGCATCTGTAGGCTGCACACTGAGGAAAAAGCAGCATGTTATTCTTGTGACCTCTTCTCCCTCTCAGTGTTTTGGCCTGTTATTATCTGTCTGTCTCTGGTTTCTCTCTCTCCTGCTCCCTCCGTCCCTGTCACTCTTCCTCCGTCTCCGTCTCTCTCTTTGCCCCTGCACCCCTCACTGTGTCCTCGCTGACTGCCGGATGAAGAGGAGCTGATGCCAGAGTTTATCGTGGAGCTCAGGCTCCTGCCAGCATCACTCGGCTCCTCTGCTCAGCTTTGCGGAGGAGGGGCTTGCTGCTTTAAAGGCGCAGGATATCACCCAGCACCTCCTCTGCCTTCACTCCTCTCGTCTCCTCTCCTCTCTGCCGCTGTCGACACTTCCTTGCTATCTCCTCTCGCTCTTTCTTTCCAGCCTTTGTCACTGTTGTGTTGAGGATGTTATCTCCCTTAAATCAACTTGAAGTCTTCCTCTGCTGCCTGCCAAGCAGCCTCTAGGGACCTAGTGTCCAAAGAACTCTGGCTGTTACATCATTAATATACAAAGCAGGTTGGTGTTTTGATGACCTCATCTGACTGAACGAAGTAGATGGGGAGGGAGGACCAGGATGACTTTTTCTCTCCCTTACTTTTTCTGTCCCTTATCTTCTCCATTTGGCCTTTTGTCAACAAAAAAAATAACCTTGTGCAAGTTCAAAACACAAATTCAAAACTGTGGAGTTTTCAGTTACAGGATTTTGTTGCAACATAGCTGCTGTAAACAGCCGGAGGGGCTCGTGCATTCTTTTGCATAACTGTGATGAGAAATGAGAATCAGACATAAGTTAGGTGGGTCTTTCATGCAAATATATTTGTTCTGGTGTCCTCTGGTGATTTCTACCACTTGGATCAGAGACATTATGCTGATGCTGTAAGGCTAATTGGAGGAATATTCTGGGCTATAATAAATTCTCTTTTGCATGCTTTCTTTGATTAATAAATTATAGTGTTTTGCTTATAAATACAGTTCACATTCTGCGTGATTCTTTCATAAGTATGTTGCAACACTGTGTTATTTTAGGTCCTCATCAAAGTTTTAGCGTCTCGTCACATTTTAAAGTGCACCATGGCGCCCGGTGGGGTTAGGGGACTGTGTCACTGATTACATTTATCCATGGTCTGTGCTTTGTTTCACAAGATGCTTCTCACAAACTGTTCGTGTCAAGAAACATTTGTCCTTCAGCATGTTTTCTTTGAGACTTCACTCCTTATTCTCACTCACTTCACATATGGGAGGCTCAGTCTTTCCAACATAGCAACATGTGGCTGTTAGTTTGTGACACAGTACCTTTAGCGGTGAGATTGTTCTTGATATGTAGCACGTTGCTACATGGAGTCGAATCCCTTGAAGTCTTTCACATTTTGTTACATTATAACAACACATTTAAATGTATTTTATTTGACATATCATATATGATAAATCCACTCAAAACAGGGCACCATTTGAATGGGGAAGAAAGAAATATATGATTGTAAAAACATAAATCTGAAAAGTGCCTTTATATTCAACCCCCCTCCCACTACACACACACACACACACACACACACACACACACACACACACACACACACACACACACACACACACACACACACACACACACACACACACACACTTTACTGTCACACACACACACACACACTTTACTGTCATACTGTAAATGAAATCAAATGCCACCACTTGTAAAAACATAAATGACTTAAAACTGTTAGAGGTCAAAAACTACCATGGAAGAGCAGACAAAAAAAATCTGCATCTAAAAATGCAAGCCGGTGGAGGTGTAAAAGAATAGATTTGCAGCAAGAACTGATTTTACCACAAACATACAACCCTTTTTTATTCCACTCCACAATTTAATGGTCACATAAAATTTCAATAAAACCTCTTGCAAATGGTAACACGATAAAAGATGAAAAAGTTCAAAATGTATGAATACTTCTGCAAGGCACCGCATACATATTTCCTATAAATGCAGTTGGTGGCAAATCTTTCTGTGAAAAGTATGTGTTGTTGGACACCATTAGCTCCAGTGTAGTGATGCCTTTACAACAGCCGAGTGGGATTATTTCCTCCTTGTAAAATACATGTTTTAATGCTAAAGTCATCGTGACTTGTGAGTTTTACTAGAAAGCTGTAGTGACTCCGACAAATCGTTGGTTCCATCTAATATTTCTGCCAGGGATTGATTGTGTTATTTTTTATAGAGAGACGTTATAGAGTATTTGTATTGTGTTTTTTTTTTCTTTTCTTCCCTTGCTGGGTACAGGCTGGTGCATAAACATGGTAATAAACGGATGCTCATGCAGGTACAGGGCCACAAACCCACATTGGACACAAATGCTTAAAGACCAAGGTGGATAATCTTATACTGACTGATAATTTGGTTTAATAAAAAATCAAACACAAAGAAATCTGTAATTGACTGTTAACCCCTGAATTTAGATTTTATGATAGAAGTATAGAAAGATTGATTATAGTCCCAAAGTGGGGAAATGCAGGTGAATTTGGAGCGAAATCTTTTGATCAGGAGACGTTTCTGATGTTTTCCTGTGTCAGCAGTCTGTACTCTGCATTGTCCGGACCGGTAATGAGGTCGACAATGGCAGTCATCTGAGAACTTCTAAAGATTGTATCCCGGAGTTGATGGAGAAGCCTTCGGGGTAAAGGGTGAGCAGCGATAGACCAACAGAAAGTAGTGTAAAACTGGAAAGGGAAAATAAAATGTTGACGTTTAGGGTTGTTGTTTGCATCTTCTATTAAGTCCAGATTTGTGGAGTGCACAACTAATATTTGTCTTGTCAACAGAATGTTCCACCTGAGTCGTGGATGTCTGCAACCCTTCAAAGGGTTACCAGAGTTGATATCTTGCAATTTTTCCTAAACTACTGTTCTCCTTGCCAAACCTTTCAGTTTAGGTGGACAGCCATATCTTTGCGAGGTTTGCCTCGCTTATTCTATATTGCCATGAGATGTTTTTTTTTTCTTTTTTTTTTTTATGATCTAACCCTGGTTTAAATACCTTGAACATTCTTGTCTGTAAGAAAATTCCACCCATCAGGTGGGTGATTGTTACTTAGAATTAGGATCTTAACCTGAATTATACTATGGTCTGGGTGAATACGCAATTCTGATTGGCTGCAGGGTGTCTGTTAAAGAGTGTTATAGGACACCAAAAAAAAATAAAAAAATTCCGGTCAAATAGCCTGATTGATCTAAATTATTGTGCTGGCTCAAACGTTAGCTGGTAACAGCAAGACAGTTGATGCTGGGTACCATGGCTACGTGTCACACAAAGAGATATTAAATACTTCTTTCGGCCACTTCTTGTGAAAGACGTACGATTTTAACGGTGAATAAACTTTAAAGTATTAATAATTGATTTAGCACCTATTTGTTTTGTGACCAAGTGACCATGGTATAAATGGGATAATGCCCTTTGAGGTGTCCATTACCCTAAATGAATGGACTTTGAGGAAGCAACCATCCTCTGTTTCGCGTTGGACGGTTCAAGCCTCGGCGTCGTCCATTAATTTCTGCACACCTCAAAGGGCATTATCGCTCACTTTCTTCACAGATTACAAAAATCCACCCACCAGGACGATTTATATTTTAGTAAAGACATGAGATGCTTAAAACATTATAACTTTGGGTGCAAATACAAATATTTTACAAAGAGTATTAAAATGCATAAAATGATCTGATTGCGTTTAATTAAAACAGAAGAGCAACTGTAATAATACTGCATTTGAATTGATACAATTAAAATAATGTGAGCTAGAACTTTTTAAAATTATTTTATACAGTAATAGTTTTCCTCCATCATCTGTGATGAATATTATGCATATTTTATTGTTCTGCTCTTTAAAGGGAAAAGTAAGTATAACATTGTGCATTCAGCTGCTTACTAGACATGTTTCTCTTTAAGGATGTTGTGCAGAAAAGGTTAGAGAAGTCAGTTTAGAAAGGTTATATTGTTTTTCAAGTATATATATTTTATTCTCCTTAGGGACTCTAATTAAGCATTCACAATATGACAATGACATGGACACAAAAAATATTTAGCAAGGAAAATCTAACTGTGTTTCCTTTGACCATGCAGTCAGATAGAGCTAATCCCATTGTGCATGCAGCACATCTTTAGCACCCATATACATCACTTTATTCCATACACTGGACTAACACAACAAAGCACTCACTAAAAACATTTAATAATCCCACATCCTGAAATAATAGAAAGTAAATATGGTTTTCATGACTCCAGGTTTCTACTAAATGGGTTTTAAGCGAGAATAAAAAGTAATTGAATTAGTATTTTCCCTTTCATTAATGTGTCCAATATGCTTTTCCTTCCCTGGCCATTGTGTGGCACTGTTGTGTAGTTGTGCCTTGCTGCATTTTCTTTCCACAAATTTCTGTCTAAAATGGTAGATTAAGCAGAGAAAAAAAATCAAATGTTATTGGTATAACCTTGAAGATAGCTGAATTTCTGTACTACATTCAACACACAGTATGAATAGTTGGACATAGGTTGGGAGCAAAATTTGTTGTCTTTTTTCCCCCCGCATAATTTATTTAAAATCATGTATTTTAATAATTTGGAGTAGTAAAATGTGCTCTCCCTAAGAGGCTTAAGGATTTTCCCATTTAATCTCTGCAAATCATAATTTTGGAGCAAAGGAATTGCGAGACACATCTGGCAAATAAAATATGCATGATCAAACACAAACACTGATGCTTGTTTATGGTTTGCAGTGCTGTCCTTAATTTTACACAGACAAACACTGTGGGACAGAGAGCTCAGCCCCGGCCTGTTTTACAGTGACACCAGCCTGTCTGCTGACCTTTTGGTATTTCCCTCTTCGCCCCTGTGTGACTTGTGTTTGTCTCTATCCGTGTGTGTTCTTAAAAAAGAATCATGCAGCATGCAGTGGAGTCGAGCTTGTATCAGACTATAACACTTTGTGATGGATCAGTGCTCTTGCACAGTAAAAAATAAGCTTAAGTGATTGATGTCTCATTTCCTTTACCCTACGCCGGTGTGAATCTGAACAAGGCATGAGGCTGTGTTTGTAATAAAAAATATGTGCATTTTAGGGAAACAGGGATGACGCTTGAGATTTTCCACAGAGTGGATGTCATCTAAAAATGTGACTGAATAAAAGATATATACATTCTTACCTGAGGTACTTCACATTGTTCCTTCAATGTTTGTTTGTGTCGTCAAACATCAGTTTGGAGCTGGATGTTTTTGCTCAGAACAAAGAAGGCTTTCTGCTCTAGGGGCTGATGAATGTTCCATTTTGCTAACATTCATTTATTTTCAGTCTGAGGGTTGATTGATCGACTCATTTACTTGACCAGACACTGTGATAATTTGTCTTAATTTTATTCAGAAAGAAACAAAATATCACGGTTACAAATGCTGGTCCTAATCAATGCTGTAGTCATACCAACAAAAAGAAATCCTAAAAAAAAGGGAGAAATTTTTCCTTTGAACATGATTGTTTCCCATGTATTCCAGGTTATCAAATTTGGAGAAACATAAAATACTGACTTTAATGATTTTAATTATAGTTTGACAGTAACGGCCTAATGACATCCTGACCTTTAGATCTATAAGGCTTTAAGAAAAGAAGGTTTATAGAATGTAGGTCAAAATTATACTGTAATTATACTGTACAAGTTTTTTTTCTATTAATGTATTATTGAATCACAAACAAACATTAACAGTTTAGAAATTCTCTTTAGATCATACATTATTTATGAAACCTAATTTATGGCTTATGCAAAATATTTTTTTTTTATTCTGGATTTGCAGGCTAGATGGTTTAGATTCTGTGGGGTAAATAACACCAATATTTTTTCTCGAGCATTGCTGATGAAATATGTTCTGCAAAAAAAAAATAACTTACAGTGTGCTTTCTCTTATCAATATCAATACATAAAAAAATACCATACTCTTGATTAAGGCATTAAGTCTCAGCATTCATGACAAGGTTATATCCACATTTGGCTCAATCCTTGGTATTTCTCACATCATGTAAAGTCACCAACCAAAGTATTATTACCCCTTTTTTGTGTTTTGTCATCTTACAACTGCAAACTTTATTTGTGCAATAGCCCTACAATACATAGTGTGCATTTGTGAAGGGCAAAGAAAAGGATGGATTGTTTTTTGTGCACAGCCAACTAAAGCATTTGCAGCCCATACTTGGAATGTATACATCATCCATTGCCTTTTTTCATGTTTCTTGAATTATCACATAAATGACTTACGGTATGTTTACACCTTAATGCAAACGTGGCAAATTTTTCACGTTGATTTTCTGCCATTGGTTGCTTTACATTTTGCCTTTCTCTTGAAAAGAATTTGCGCTGGCAACGCGCTAACAATGCAGTCAGTTATCCCCCAGCTTGCTTCACCACGTCAACAAATTGCTTTATCACGCTTTTTGTGGTGTTGCCTAACTCAAAATGCCTCGATTGCATTGTGGATGGTTAATGGATGCCGTTACATGGGGATAACGTAAATCACTCCATATTTCTTGTTTGCGTTCGGTGTGGACGTACCTTTAAACAGAATTGCTTTTGATATCCCTTTTGTTTAGCATCTTGTCAATCACTTCTTTAGTTCACCATCACCTTTGAACAATGTTCAAAGGTGATGGTGAACTTTTGTTTCTTCAGCTCTGGCAGAGAAGTGTCAACTATGTGAAAAGAAGGCACCATTACTCCAGCACCAACAATAGGTAAACAAAACCATATTTTTCACCACAACAGTGATAGGTTGGTCATTCAGAATTGTCAAATACTCCTGGATAGGTGTCAAAGCATATTCATCAAACCTACTCGTCTGGGTGACTTCAATTTAAGTCAATTGCAGTTGGATTTAAATTAAACTTCAAAGTAATTTCCTTCCTCAGTTTTTCCTCAGTTTGCAACTGCTTTTTGAGGGTCACTGTGGTTATCTCCTGCTGTGAGGATGCACTGAAAATAGAAAAGAGCCCAGCATGCTGAGACATACTGTGGCTTGTGTTATAGAGACTTTCCCGGCAGGAACCATAGAAAACCATATGCTCCCAGTAGGATCACAACATTGTCCTTTTGGTTACCATCACTTGTATATGTATTTCTTGGAAGTTAGTTCTTTCCTTCCTTCTCAGTTTTAATTACTTAGTCAAATGAAAAAAGACCTGTTTGTTGAGGGGGTTTCTTCCCCCTAGAGGAAAGGGGTAAGAATAACTGCTGACTGGTAAAGATTTTACTTTCTCTGTTATTTACTGTGAACAATTGTTGGACTTGTGTCATTTGTTCTTATTTGTTCTACTTCTGCATTAGCTTTTAAAAACTTGATATATCACACTTGGTGTACCTTCAGAAAGTAACAGAAGAATGTTTTTTGTTTAAATTACATCAAGGTAAATCATAATAGATCCAGCAGTCACAAAAGATTAAAGGGCAGCATTAGAGAGGATGTAAATTTATGCAGCCTCATGTATCTAAAACCGATTCAGCAGGTAAATCCAAAGGGACGTTGTACAAGTTATAGAAATGATCACAATTTTTGCTTTGGAACATGACAGCTAATAAATGTGCCTCTTCAGTCATGAGCATATCATAATTTGATATTTCTGCTGTCTGAAAACTTAGAATTCACCAAAATCGTTCAAAATTTACAATTGAAAATAATTTGTTTTTAAACTGATTAAACCAGACCAATGACTAGCGATTGGAAAACTCAGAATTCCAATTTTTCTCCAATCAGTGAATCCAACATACATAAACTACAAGGTTGCACTAACTAAAACACTCTTTAGTGCGGAGGCTGTTACTGAGCAACCAAGCCAGCCAGATTGATAATGTGTAGCACTCTAGTTCTGTACATTATCAATCTGGGACTGCTCCATTTGAATCTGTTTGGGGAAATGAGGGAATTTCAGCAGAACTTTCCATACTAATTGGGGGAAGCAACACCTAGTGGCCACCTACCAAACGTTGGTTTTAGCCAATCACGATATTAAATTAAAATGTAACCAGAAGGCATTATGAGAAACCACAAGAAGGTAAGCTCGTCAAGAGACTTCTTGCTGTTCTACTATCAAAGAAGAAATTGTGGATTCTTACAAAATAGATGTAATAGCAGCAGCTACGTGTGTCCTCCTGCGCTGCCATGTTTGTGTTGGTTCAGCTGTGGGCTCAGCCGCTCCTGCTTTCGTCACACCAGTATGTCCGGGCTTAAACCTCAATACTGCGACGTGATTGGCCCGATCCGTTTTTGGCTCAGACACAGAAACGGTTGATTCCGAAGCGGTATAAGTTAGACTCTCATGTGTTTGTGAATGCACACATATCATAAGAATTCTTCTTGCTGACAAAGTTAGTTACTGAGTGAGGATGTCTCAAAGTTAGCTATTTATTCAGTCTCAGTAGGGGTATTTAAAAGGGAATTCATATTTTACATCAACCTTTGTCTTGGAACATGCTGGAATTGTAAATGCTGGCTACCTTTCAAAGATATTCAAGTTAAGGGACGATTTATGTTCTTTAGGGAATCCATACAGAAACTGCAGTTTTATCAATAGTAACTGTACTAACAGTGCTAATCACTAATAAAGTTCAAATGCCAACACCATATTTATTTTATCTCTGTTTTGAAATATTAGTAAGAGCGTTTACTACTACTTCATAGACTCTGTGGGATATCACCTCTGGTCCTAACATAAATAGTTTTTGGCTCATCATGGCAGAAAAGTTAGAAAAATACATTTAAAACATAATCTTAAATATAGTATTACAATAATTTCAGCTTTGAGGCTTTTCAATTTTGTCAGAACTGGAAAGACCTGATGTCTTAAGGTCAGAAAAAAAAAAAAACCCAGCAAGGATGTGTTTGCACATGGAAAACAGACATGCACAGACATTGTGGGGAGAATTGTGTTGTCAGACAAACAGACATGTGCTGTTAGCATGTGATCATGGAACCGAACTGGACCAGTCAGGATGGATGAAACAGTCTGGACAGTGGTAATGTGCAGACACTGTATTCTCTAAAGAAAAAATTAAAAACTTTTTTTCCCATGAATATGCAGGCTTTTCCTGAGGTCGGGTGGAGAATTTCCCTCATTCATTTAATATTATCCTAGAACAGCTTATTAATAAATTGAGTTTGTTCAGCATTCTAACCTGTCCTCTTTTCTTTCACTCAGCAGCAGTATGTTTGTCACACAATTATGTCGGATTTGTTTTTATCTGAGTTTTTTTTTTGTTTTTTTGTTTCATCTGTTGACTTTCTTTTTTGTCTGAACTGAATCAAACTGTGAAGACGTAAAGACTTGCCTGAGTTTGACAGCCCTCTTTTTCCTACTGATGTTCAGATGTTAATTTTTATGTCATGAGGAGTATTTGCAATACAGTTGAGAATTTCTCCTCTCATAAAGCTGGTCTGTAATGGGCACCACGGATCCAGCAGAGATTCCCCAGCCCTATAGGTGGTCAGGAGCCACAACAGGTAAATGTGGATGAAGACGTGGTTTGCGGCAGCACCTCGGGTATTGGAGGATCCCCCTCCCAACTGTCATGCTAGCTAATGTCCAGTCCCTTTGCAGCAAAGTGGATGAACTTCAGGCAAACAAGAAGTTCCTGGGGGAACATAAAATCACCTGTCTTCTGGCATTCACTGAAACATGGCTGAGGCGACACAACTTGGACTCTGATAGGGAAATTGACAGATTTGGAATCCCATACCACCTGGAGAGAGACCAGGCAGTGACTAGAACTGCTCATTTATTGCAAAACCTATAATCACGATTATTTTGATTGGAATTGAGATCTCGATTATTTAACAAGATTATTCATCAACTTTGAGAACATGAGTATATTGAACATAAACAATAGTGGTTAAACAACATTTTAATTAGAATTTGAAACATTTAAAAAAAAAACATTAGACAATTAGAGTGAAACTTTGTCTTGACCAGCTGTCATGTTTGAGTTTTGGTTTGGCTTTGTTTTTCTGTTATTTTCATCTCTTTTGGGTTAGGTTTGACTTCATTTATTGTTAGTTTTCAGTAATCAGTTATTTTCTGTCAATTTTCACTTCACCTCCTCAGCAGGCAGTCACACCTGATAATCATTCACCAGTTAATTAGCCAGACCCTTGTTTCACCTGTTAGTGCTCTACTTAAACCTCCCTCTGTCTTCAGTTCAGCACTGGGCCGTCTTCTGTTATCTACCTCTCCATGCCAGTCCTCGGTTTTTGCCTTGGAAGATTTGTTTTTGTTTTCTCGTTTAAGGTTAGTCCTGCCAATCTCTCTGAAAGACTCTGTACTCTGCTGTTTGTTCCTGGAGAAGTTCTGCTCTGTGTCCTGGTGTCACCAGAGAACTGCTAACCTGACTAGCCGCCCTGGAGAAGTTCTACTCTGTGCCCTGGTGTCTCCGAAGGATTGCTACCTGACCAGCCGCCCTGGAGATACTCTGATCTGTGCCCTGGTGTTGGTACGGGGCCTGCTAGCCGAGCAGCACTGAGCTTTCCCGGCCACCCGGTTATTATGGACTTTTGCTCCGGGCCGTCAGCCCCTGCCATCACCCACACCTCCAATTCTCACCCACCATCCAGCAACCTTTCTTTATAAAACTCTTAAAACTTTTAGTCCCGTGTGGTCGTCCTGAGTACATCGGTAAACAAACATGACACCAGCAAATACAGTGCAAATTCTGCACTGTAAAGAGGAATATAAAGTGCAATAATTTACCAAATAAAAGTGAATAGAAAAATATAGATCAACTATGTGGTGTTGAACTTCTACAAGCAACTCCAATTATTATTCTACATTTGTAGTTAAATAATCAAACATGAAGTAATTATTTTTAGCTAGACCACACAGTTGTCCAATCTGAACATAATTTAAACATTTTTGCAACTCTCAAAGGTATTTAACTTGGCTGCCATAAAAGACATCTAACAAGACACTGAAAGGAATGTTTTTCAAATAAATAAATCAATAGTAGCAGGCTTCAGTCCCAAAACTCAACACTATATGGCTACTGTAATCTCTTAAAGGTTTTTAGCCAGAAAAAACAACCTATTTATATTCTCTGGCTTCAGAGATGCACGCAGCATTAACGCCTGTGCTGAAGACCCTTTTCTAATGAGGCACGTCCGGCTGGAATGGAAAGGTATTTCTTTGCTAGGATGGAGAGTCGTGGGAAGAGTTTCTGTGATACCTTCCACCACCCCCATTGGGTTTTGCTCAATGTCCTGAGTCCCTGCCTGGAGATAGGCTTGAAGCTCAAGAGCTATGGCCTGGTTCAGTTGCAGATAATTTCCTTCATCTGGAACTGTGGTGTCTGGGACCTTGAAGAAACTGCTTAGGCCTTTCTTTCTCTTCTTTTGGTTTGATGCACCATCAGCAGCAATGTCAGTGTCACCAGGCGGAATCTATGTCACTACTGTCTCCTTTAAGGGGGCAAACACTGTTTTTGGTTTAATCTTTAAACCTAAAATTACATTATGACAGTTTACTATATAATAATCTGTTCAACTGTATACTGTCAAATGTGTTTGTTGAATTTTGTATTTTACCATAGTGGTCTTCATTTCTGTTGTCAGTCTGGCTTTAATTGACTCGGCTTGCCTCACTGACATATCTCAGTTTGAACCTTGGGTCCAGGGCAGTGGTCATGCTGAGCAGCTCTTGTCTTGGTGGATTAGCATATTTTTCATTCAGGTACTCCAGTATCTTATTCATGCATTTTGAGAGGTCTGTGTCATTCTCTTGTTCTGTCAAGATTGAGTTGTTAAAGAGGTGGAGCATTGATTTTACAAAAGATACACTCACATACTTCTCTCCTGAAAGTGCGTCAGTGAATTCAGATAGAAGGCCCAGAGTCTTAATGATGGCCTCGACCACATCAATGTCCTGCCAAGAGGGGATGAGGTGCCTAGTCTGTTGGTCTTGGGAGAGGACCTGGGTGATGGCCTTCTGTAGCTCGAGAACTCTGGAAACCATTGTCTGCCTAGAGTCCCATCTGGTCGGATATTCATTTTTCAAAGAGTTCAGGCAGCTTCAGGGTCTTTTGTGCCTCTTTCAGCTCCTCCCTATTTCTCCAACTATAGGAAAATGTGCTGACCACATTTTTGCAGACCCCCATAGCAAGAACGATCCTGTGATCTTTCATGGCCCTTTCCCTCTCTCTCTCTCTCTCTCTCTCTCTCTCTCTCTCTCTCTCTCTCTCTCTATCTATCTATCTATCTATCTATCTATCTATCTATCTATCTATCTATCTATCTATCTATCTATCTATCTATCTATCTATCTATCTATCTATCTATCTATCTATCTATCTATCTATCTATCTATCTATCTATCTATCTAAGACTGGCGACCTGTCCATGGTGTACCCCGTCTCTTGCACATTGACAGCTGGAGATAAGCGCCATCACCCCTTGAGACCCCAGCAGGGATAAGCGTGTCGGAAAATAGGTATATATATATAAGTGAATATTTCAGAGTAAATATATAGTTATTAATGCAATACATGATATTGTATTGATAATAATATAATATTGTAATATTAGGGCTGGGCAACGATTAAAATATTTAATCGCGATTAATCGCCCTGATTAATCGCGATTAATCGCATTGTATTTACAAACTCCAAGAATGAATTCAAAAGTAGTGTAAAGAGCACTTTTATTTTAATGTTCTGCTGCCATATGAACAAAAGTGTTGTAACATTTGTAGCACTTATCAGTAACACATATTTAGTGTAAAGCTCAACTTAAACATGTAAAACAAAAAATAGCAATAATAATAAATTAAAGCTTATTGCCACTGACAGGGAATTCTCTTTATTGGGAAAAAATCTACCAAAAACAGGCAATTTCTGAGGTAACAGCAGGGAGCAGCATTACCATTTTATGTTCAATACCAAAGTTTAACTTGGCAGTGGTTACAACTAACTTGTTTCTGTCATATTCGATGCTGGAAGAACTTTAAACTGAAATGCTTGCTAACTCGATATGCTTGCGTTGCTTGCGTTTATTTGACGTTGACACGCGGTTTTTTGTTGTTGCTTTCTCGCGTGCATATAGTGAATGGCAGGGGAAAAACAGGCAAAAACACATGGATACTTTGAAACGAGAAGCGACTTCACCGACGGCGTCTAAGCAGACACACCCCCCCCCCCCCCCGCACAAAACTTGTTCCGGCCGCCAACTCACCGCCTCGCCTAAGCAAATTCCTGCGGGAAACACCGCCTTCCGCATGTCGGCTTAGTTTTTTTCCAGCCAGCATCTTTCTTCCTCTGAATCCGAGGTTTGGATGACAGCGAGGTTATTGGCGCATTATCGCCACCTACTGTTCTGATTCAAACCCCTACACCGCAGCAACAGACCTTCACAAAATAAAAGCATGTGAGCAACATGCGTTAATGCGCGTTAAAGAAAATATTGCCGTTAATAGTCTAATGAGTTAACGCGAAATTAACGCGTTAACTTGCCCAGCCCTATGTAATATATATATATATATATATATATATATTACAATATATATATATATAACAGAGAGAGAAAGAGAGAGAGAGAGATAGATAGATAGATAGATAGATTGTATGATATATATGTATTATAATATATCAATATATTATAGATTATTATAATAAAAAAATATTGATTACCACTTAATTGCTGCAGTGACAGCAACTTTGGTCAAAATTACTTAATATATACAGATTTCAAGTGGCTCTTATTTTGAAATTACACATCACATTTGGGTGAAAATTATTGAGCAACATCGGGAGGTTTTCTACTGTCCTGCTGACGTGACAGGATGGATTCATTATCTACGGTTTAGTTGCTGCAGTGACAGCAACTTTGGTCAAAATTACTTAATATATACAGATTTCAAGTGGCTCTTATTTCGAAATTCCACATCACATTTGGATGAAAGTTGTTGAGCGACATCGGGAGGTTTTCTATTGTCATGCTGATGTTGCCAATTCTATAGCAACATTTATAACAACACAGGTCAAATTGAGTCAATGTAGAGATTTTTAAATGCCTTTATTTTTGAATCCCAAATCATGTAGATGGACTTTGATGAATAACTTCTGGAGATCATCATCTGTCATCTCTAAGTGAAAGTAGTCAGCTGTAAAAGAAATAAGTTGTTTAAGTATTTTTTGAGGCTAAAGAGTGTGACCAAAACATTTATTTCCATTTTCACCAGCGAACCAGAATACTAGAAAAAATTACACATAAAGCATGAGAAAAATATGTCATTTAACTGATGTAAATATGTGTAAAAACACTTGGTCGATACACCGCGAAGGTGTTGCTTTTATTTTGAAAAGTAGTCTCAGTTGTCACTGCCATAATCCTTAGTGTTTGCGTGGCCAACAAAAACAAGTGAGGGCTCACTTGACCGCAGTGCTGCTCCCCCAATGGTTTCCCTTTATGTCTGAATATGCGCTAAAACTGCATCTTTAAAATGAACCGCACCTGTTTTAATCACAATGAAAAGTATTACAGCTCTGTGCGTGGACATAGTCAAGAAATCGCGCCTATCACCAATTTCCCCCCAGCGATGTGGCCAAGACATGCGCATCAGTGCTTGTAGCGGTTCAGAGTCACAGCAGCATGAGCAGCGCTGTTTGTAGGTGCGCCGCAATCGATAGAGACCGGTCACTCAATTTCATCTTGTAAATAAGATTTTCGGCCCGAATTCAATTGTCCCCCTACTGACTTCTAAATAAATAAATGTTTGTGTGAATACTGTAATGTTCCGTTATGACACCCAAGCACCAGACCCAGGTTTTGCTGCTAACACTTTATTTTAGGACGAACAGATCAGGGCAGCTTTCACCCCACCAGTCCCCGAACCACCATTCCTCCCCAGGAAGCCGCACATTTCTTCCAGTATAAACCCAAAACAACCTGACTTAAAGTGTGCTACAGCACTTAGCAATAAAATCTAATACGGATCATAACATCCATCCATCCATCCATCCATTTTCTAACTCGCATGTTCCTCATGGGGTCGCGAGGGGTGCTGGTGCCTATCTTCAGTGTTCAATGGGCGAGAGGCGGTGTACACCCTGGACACGTCCTCAGTCTGTCCCAGGGCAACACAGGGACAAACAGGACAAACAGCCATTCTCAGATCATTACAATACATTTTTATTTATTGCTTAAATTTACAGTTTTTGATTTTAATTTTTACAGAGGAAATGTTTATTGGCACGTCTCTATGGTGTGGGAAAAAAAAAAACTGTCAGACCGCCATTACAGGTTTCATCTCGCGCACCCACTAGTGGCTCGAGCTGCCACTAGTGGGTGCATGTTGTGTGCCAAGAACAAAACAACTAAAGTTATTACAGTAAAATATTACTGCACAATTAATTAGAAGAATAAATAAATACCACAGAGCATAATTAATGCATCTGCGCAAAGAGGAGTGGGAAGAAGTAAAACCTCTTATTTTTTAGCAAAGGGAAAATCCAAATTTTAATCGACTATCGAATACATTTACTAGTGATGAATATTGAGTGTTAAAACTCTTTTGTGGGGTCAAAGGGGGGAGGGAACTGTCCTGCTCAGCTTCCAGATATTTTCTGTTTCCTTTTCAAGATGTCCCTAAAATTGCACATGGTCATCGTTTATAGTAGGATTCCATAATTGTCCCTGTTCCAAGGTTCAAAACACCAAACTCACTTAACATGTACATTATTAAATGTGGTACAACTGGACCTGCTACAGTATATTATTAATCCTTCCCAGTTTGCATATAGGTCAAACAGAGGGGTAGATAATGCAATAGGGGCTTTTTTAAACATGTTTTTTAAAGCCAAATCCCTGGTTACTTTTTATTGACTTTTGTTACACTTTTAAGGGCATTCAACCCCACATTTTAGCACACAAACCTAATAATTCCTTTAACGTTTATATCACTTATATTTCCTGTTGATGGAATTTTTTTTTTTACTTTGAGGACACAACAGGTCTAAGTGATGTTTGTCTGAACCCTCCCTTTCTTCAACTGGTATTCCTCAGGGATGTGTCCTTTCCCCTCATTTGTTTTATATTCAGGGATTCCTATCGTCATACCAGCTAACATTTGCATGTTTGTGGTACGAAATTTGGACTCAGGTCCCAGTTCAGGATGTTTAATATTGAAAAGAAAAGCTAAAGAGATGAAGCTAAATTAAATGCAGCCCGAGTTTTGCAGTCTAACAGCTGCAGGGTGGAAACTGCTTCTGTGCCTGGTGGTCTTGTTCTCGATGCTCCTCAGCCGCCTGTCTGAGGGGAGAGGCTGGAACAGTCTGTGTGCAGGATGGTGATCCTTCATGATGCAGAGTGCCCTACCCTGCATTGTGGTGTGTAGATCCGAAGTGGAGGGAAGTCTGCTCCCTATAGTCCTCTCTGCAGCCTTCTGCAGAGCCAAATGACTGTCAGAACCATCACACACGACAACATATTATTATATTTGTAGACGGCACAGATATTGTGTCACTCCTAAGCAGTGAAAACCTCTGAACATGGCCTGCTGGTGAGTAACTTTTTCACCTGTCTAGACCGTCAATAAAGCCCTGGTATGAACAAGAGCCACACCCAATTTATCACTCTTTAAAAGTAAGTCAGAAACGGTCACTTTTTTTTCTAAATCCGTCTGTGGAGGAGTCTTTAAATTGATGCAATGCTTCTATAAAAAAATCAATGTCAGGAAAAACAAAAGAAATGTGCATAAACTTTGGAAAAATGTCTACAAGGATTTCCTTGAATACAATCAGTAATCAAACTTTTGAGCTGATGCCACAGTATAAATACCTCAGGGTGGTTATGGATGACAAATGAAGTTTAGACGAAAGTTCAAGCTTGAAGACTCTCCCCTGGCACACCTGTTTCCACTTATCACCTTGCTATGCGTCAATCTCCTCCACTGCACTCTCAAGCTTCACTGGACTCCTTCTCTCCTTTGGCCTCCATCACCGGTGTCCGGAGGGGGGAGGGACAGAAGACTTCACTAATCTTAATCCTAAAATGAACAGCCAAACTTATAGACAGCTTTCACGTCTTCTGCCGGGGTTTGAGCGCCAGAGTACTTCTTTAATTTATGTCAATAAATCTCTCTAATTGCCTCTTTTTGTCTGTGTGTCTCTCCAGATTGAAATTGAGTTTTGAGTCACAAGTGGAGCCAGTGGCAAAAATGTCATGCCAGTATATGCACTTTTATCGAAAGCTTTGCACTTTTAATGTCAGTTCTCTTTTATGAGGATGTTTTATCCTTGTTTTATTGAGTCTGTTCTTACCTATTCTTTTATCTTCTGGCACAGGTCACTTTCAGTTAAAAACAATCGTCTTCAGTGTATTGTAAACATATGCAGTAAAATTCCCAGCATACCCCTGAATAAACGGTGTGACATCTACAACACCAGAAACCAAAAGAAGGCTAAAATCACCCTGGGTGACCGCAGCCATCTTTTATAGGGAGATAACCCTGATACGTTCAGGTAAGATGTACAGGATTGTAGAACAAACAAACAAAAAAAAAATTTTCTTTGTTTTGCTGTTAGCTTGGTGAACTCAACAATGTGAGGACAAACTCAGACCTTTTTTAAATTTTTGGATGTTGTTGCTGTGTGCTTGGTCTTATGTGACTGCTTTCTACACAACAAATTGCCCCTTGGGGATAATAACTTTTACCTTGACCACATTCTTTATTTCTTCTCATAATGTAGTTCTTGATGATAATTCAGAATATGCCAAAGTCAGTGACAGCAAGCCAAAATTCTGCTCAGTGCATCAATGTTTTAAACAAATAAGCCAGTAATGTTAAGGCTTTTTTGGTTTTAGGTTAAAAAGAGGAAGGATTTCTTTCTTCTGTCACAGTTCCCTACAGATGTAGGAGAAAAAGCATGTGTACAAGTGTGTCATGAGTTGCTGATTTGCAGGTGCAGCAATCATCCTTACTCTCCTGGCAGTAAGCCATCAACTGAACAACTGTGCATTCCTTTAGCTGTGACTGTACTCAAATCTGCATGAGCAAATTAAACTCGGTCTTGCAGTATTCATGCAGAATCTTGAGATTTTCTGCAGATCTTCAAGCCCATGCCAAGGAATTAGCACAAAGGTTTAAATTCCCAGAAAGATTACAAAAAACATGATGTATAATAGCTTTTAATCCCATAGTGATATTTCAGTTGTTTACTCCTATTACCATGCATCAGTGCTTTAACAGTCAGCACACTTTTAATTTTTTATTTCATCTGTTCTTTCTTTACTTTTTCAACATCTTCTGTCTCCTTGTGAAATCCAAAGCAGTCATCCCTATTTAACCCCGTCTTTCTCTCAAAAGGTAAAGTATCTTTGGTGTGCTCTTTGCCAAAAGCTATAAGGAAAAGCAGTGGAATTGCAGAAGGGTTAGCTTAGATAGTGGACTGTGCATCTCTCATCACCCCTGCCTCCCCAGCCATGTGCTAACAAGCCCAGCAGCCTCATTGTGAATTCATAACAAGTCGTACCAATGTGGGTCATCCTTGCTGGCTCTACATCTTACGATGTTTCTCTCCTTTCCCTTTTTTTCCTGTTTTACCACACCTGTTTACTTATTAGAAGTAGTAGATTTGTTTGGGTATCGCTTAATATGGAGTCAACAAAATGCATTTTCTGACAGGGCAATTTCTCAGAGAAAATTATGGTTACAAATGCTTTATCTGTACAGTCAAGATCTTAATTAGAGTTCTTTGAAAGAAGATAGCTTGGATAAATGGAGAATGATTTAGAAGCTTTATCAAATTGCTCCCATTTCTTTTCTGTGATAGTTGTTGATCTGTTGTGTAACAGACTGAATTGGGTCCTCTGGGGTTTCAGACATTACTTCTAAAATACCGGTGCCCTGCTCTCGTGATAAACACATTATTTCCTTTGTGAAAACAAGAAAAAGCTAAAATGGAATGGACTAGAAAAGGCATCTCTATAATATGTTATTCTGTTGTTCATTTTGCTTATTTACATTGAATCAATATATATATATATATATATATAAAAATTCTGGCTGTTCAATTTACCGCTACCAAATCAGTATGCACTAATCAATGAACCATAGATTGATAAGTGAAAATCTAGTAATTTTCTATTGATCTGCACTGATCAGTGATTTGGTTTAAAAAGAAATCTTAATATTTTTATGTTCATTAAAAGCATAAAACTAAGATTTACCACTATTTTTTCGTTTATAAAATGCATCAGCCAACACATGCACTTTGATGACCATTTTTGGTTTAGGAGCATATGCTTTGATGCATAAATGAGGATCATTGTGCAATTCCTTTATTTTTGTCCAGTTCAATACTACTACCTATCAAATAACCTCCAACACATATTCCTTTCTTTTGTACATGCTATAGTCAAAATCTGAATGATGCAAAATAAGATTCAGCAAGTAAACCTAATAATCTGTATCAGCTGTCACAGATTATTCATGCCTTTTTAAACAAAAATCAAAGCAACATTTTGTTGACTTTCTGTTTATTAATGTAATTTTTCTTGGCTGGAGCTTAGCATTTAGCACAATGAATCATTGTATAATGTTGTCATGGTTCTCAGAATGTGTTCAGATAATACTTAAAAAAACACTTTTAAGTCAAATTTGAGTATTAAATATTAATGGTAATAAATATTAACAAACTGAAAAAAGAGGAAAAACTGATATATTTAAAATTCTACTGATGATTTATTAATTCTTTTTCCAGTTTTGTATGCCTGGTAGTGTAGATTTCCTTTATCAACAGTAAGTTAACTTTGCAATTAAAACCTGTCTACCCACTCAGTTGTTGTGTTAAAGGTGCATAGCCACGTTATTTTCATAGCTCACCCAGGTTGCATACAAAGTGTTTATGAAAGATTATCATGTGCCTATTAGTTGTTATTTTGGTGTTTTACGCTTTGTTTTTGCTCAATTTGTTAATAAATAAAGCCTTTAATGTTTATTTACGGTATTAACAGAAGTACATGCACAGCAGGGGTTAAAACAAGGAAGCAGCTAATGGCTATGGACATCTCCTAGCCAAACAATGACGGTCCAATATCCAATTGGAAAAAAAGTGCAAAAAAATATGATTCCAAGAGGGAAAAGACTGGAATGTCACTGGGAACACAATATGGTCGTTGGTGTTCACTGAAGCAGACGCCAAACCTACCGAGGCTCAGATGTGACCGCAGAGTTGATTGACGTGAGTAAATGTTCTGATATGAGGCTCTTAAAGTTGCTGTTAGATCTGTGTATTTAATTAATAACGGTTGGTCTCTGATCACACAAACTGTCTCTAGATGTCGCCATGTCTGTTTATATCTGGTCATCGTGTCCGAGAGCAAGTTATCTTTCGGCTCAAAAAGGACTATCAAAACGTTATCAAGATGCAGCCTTGGTGTCTATAACCTTATTTTATCAGGATCAAATGGTTTTTGGTCTTTTTTATAAGCATGTTACGTGGCTAAATACCTTTAAATAAAAGTCGAGTGACTGGCGATGTATACACTGATCTTTGTAAAGTTTTAATGTAGTTTCGTCCTTCTACGAAAATGTGCTTCTTTTCAACTTTGATCTTCTGTCTGGCTTGAATCTATTAATAGTCAATTACATGCAGAGCTTCAGAATTTACATTGCTGTTTGAAATATTATTATTTAATGATTAATGTTAACATTAAGGACAGTATTAGTGCTTGTTGGGCAATAACTGGCAGGCAGTCAGAGCCACACAATTACCTTAAAAAGACTGCAAGGAGCTGTAAATAGTCTTTTATCATCACTTTCATCGTTATCGCAATATCGCCACACTTTATAAAGATAAAATTTAAAGTCCATATTGCCCAGCCCTATTTTGAAAATGGTTATAATTCTCAGCACAAATTAAATCACCCCTTGCTACAAAGCCATCTGATAAATTCATTTCAGTTTCATCAATGTAGTACTGAATTGTCTAACATCTCAGGGCACTATTCATACAGAATTAATATTCACTTAATGAGCAATCCTACCTGCCCACTCAGGACTTGTGGGCTCATGGCTGGTGTTTGGTAGTGTATCTTGCTGCTCACTGAGCTACAAGACAAAAATCCCAGTTATGTGGCATTGCATCAGACTATTATTTAAACTATATTGTGTGCCACAACATCACAAAATTTAATGACTTGGCAATTAACTTGTACGGTAGTTTGCAGGCAAAGTTGAACATCTTGCCTTACTCATTTCATCGTCCTCATTTGACATCTCAAAGCACAAGCTCATTCCATTAAAAAAGCACAATTAGCAGCATCTGTTTTCAGAGCTTTCCTCTTTAATCCTAGCTTTCTCAACTGCGCCACCTCTTGCTCTGTCTACACCTCTCAAACATCATTTGCGCAAAAGAAAAGACAGAAAAAAAAGCTGCTAGTGCAAGCAGAGGCAACCCAGGATAGCAGTAATAACCAAGTGTACCTGATCCACTCTACAGGGTCATGACTGAACAGCGTCCCTACACCCCCCCCCCCCTCCCCACAATAACAAAAAAAGAGAACAGCGGCCCTTGCAGCCCAAATATCAGACTGGCCTACCAGGAATTGTTCCTGTTCTCACAATTAGTCACTCCAGGCCTACCTCAGTAGAAAGAAATTAGACCAGAGTAGATTCGGGAGATTTTTCCACAGATTCCCCTGAGGAACAGAAGCGCCGATGAGACAGTCATGCACATGCGCAGTTACTCTGGGCCATTTTTACTTATATTTCTGAAAAAATCGTCAGCTGTACTTTTAATGATTAATGCCACTATTAAAATCTTTTATGTGATGAACGTGGCTTTGCAAAGGTTGACTACTAAAAAGGTTTCATCCCTCTACTGTTTTTTTTTCAGGAATTATGGAAGGGTTACATACTATGATAGGAGCATCAGCTGTCACGACTGGTGATCTCAGAGCCAATGTCCTTCTCACCTTTCCACTCAAAAACTGTTCATATTAAGACTTGTTTAAGCCCACACTTTCTCTTAAAAAGTTTCACCCTCAGCGGTTTTCTTTCAGGAGTTTTGGAGGGCTCAGTGAAACAGCACCCTGTAGAGTCATTGATTCAGATAGATCATGAAGATTAGTGTCACTGTCTGCCATGTAAGTTGCTCCAAACACATGTGGCTTCCTTTATAATTGTGGGAGTGTTACTTTTGTTGAGTATGATGTGTTTCAATTCCTCATAAAGAATCCAAAGATGTCGCTTGTTTAGTTTGAAATTTGGCACACGCAATTTATCCATTTTAGCATCAGTGAATCTGTGATCGACCTCATGGTCTCTTGAAGAAATCTGCGGAGGTGCAGATTTACCACTTAAACCTGGCTTGACATAGTCGCACCTCCTGAGCCTGTTTGGCTTTTGTGAAACAGATAAAGCTAGTATGCACTAATCACACAAGGTCAATACCTGCCTTTATCTTTTATCCTGTATTTCTCAATTCTACTTTTGTTAAACAGCCTGAAGAACAGTGTTAAAAACACTGCAAAAACAGCACCATACAAGAGTCAAGAGTGTTTATTTTTTATTTTTCATGGCCTCAAGACACAAGTGCATTTTCCTTACAAATGTGTCACTATTTAAAGGGAGATAAAACAAGTTTCCAAAGACATGAGATTGATTGCCAGGAAATAGTCCTTTGATAAAGAAAGAAAATTGACTTTACTCTTCGTACCAAGTATTAGTGTATTTTTTTTTGTTTTTCTTTATCCTGTTACAGAAATATTTTGAACAAAATAAATTAGCCTCCCTTTTATTTAACCAGAAATAAATGACATTAAACCTTGTTGATTGAAGTGAAAAGGGAATTGTACATAAAATATGTGCATAGTATCCTCATTACACATGACTGTTACAGATATACCCAGAGAATGTTTTCCTAATCAGCATCGACAGAGTCCTCACAGTGCAACAGACCCAACCTTCAGGTGCTGTCTAATGATCCCTTTTTAATTCCTCACGAGTAGTCATTAGCTTGTTCAGATATTTATGGGGTCTGAAAAGAAAAATGCTGTCAGGGAGAGGAGGGGAGAGTGTAGCTCAAGTAAACATGCCAGCGAAAATATGCATATGAAAATGTACTCTGATCCAGTGATTGAATTATTCAGCTCGACCCTCATGCCTACTGCCACTCTTGTTGCATTGCCTAAGGCAGCTCAAGTTCCTTTCTCATTGCTATGGTGTTGGAATGTATCAGGAGACAGCAAAAGTTGCATTTTGTCAACTTAGCATTAGTACACTGGAAGCCAAGATCGGGCAAGGACACAACTAATTATTCAGAGTATTTGTGGAATCAGTCATTATGTCGACTTCACTTAAAATGAAGTCTCTGCCTCGCTGAGATGCACACTTAAAAGCTGTTTACACAGAATAAGTGCACAGTCAACAATATGTCTGTAAAATTCTTACACAACATCTAGTATGTCGGGATGAACATGATGTGAACATTAACATGATATTATATGTGTCAGTTATAAGGTATTCTATGTCCAAGGGACTTTGCTGAGCTTTGTAGGTTTGATATTGTTGCAACCACCATAATGAGCTGCCATAACCTGGACAGAGCCTCAGAGGAATATTCCTGCAAATTAACTGAATAGGAATTTCTTATGATAGTCAAAGTAGCAGAGTGTGAAAGTGCAAAGAAAAGTGCATAATTCTTTTTGATTAATTATACAACTAAAAAAGACTGGTGCACATATGTCCAGACAAAGTAGAACCAGCTATGGCTGCAGCAAGACCTTTGGGGTATGTCTCTACCTCCATTGCATATCTACAGCCTGGATAGTTTGTCCATTTGTCTTTGAAAAATAGTTTTAGATTTAATAGATTTAATCAGATAGCTTGGAGAACATCAATTAATATAAGTTTTCAAGTCTTGCCTCTGAGTCTTAGGTCTGGACTTTGACTGGGTCATTAAAACCCATGCCTTGGTCTCAGCCATCAATTGTTACTCTGGTTGAGGGTCATTGTCCTGCTGAAATAAACCTCTAGGCCTGCCCTTTGTAGCCTCTAGTAGGTTTTCTTCCAGTATTACACTGCTCCTTCATCCTCATCTCAACTCTAATCAGCTTCTCTGCCTCCACAACATGATGCCACCACTGTATTGTTGTGCTATATTACCGCCATGAAAAATAATTTAGGTCAGATTTAATTCTGACCACAGAGCCACAAAGGAGAGAGAGGCACAATGGACAAATCTCTCTCTCTCAGCAGGGTGTTTCTGTAAACACCCCACAGATAAAAAGGGTCAGAGTGCTTCTGACCACTCTCTCTTCAGACTCATTCTCCTGACTCCAAGCTGCTCAGACCACCTCTCCCTGGAGCAGACCAGGAAAGAGCTACTTCGGACCATGGGCCCTTCACGGGCCTGACCGATACACAAGCCAGCATCTGGGAGATGCTGGCTTGCATGAGGCAAAAGACAGGTTTGGCAGAGGGACCCAAAAGGGAAAGTTTAAATGGTTAATTTGGGAAGTGTTTGTGAACCGTTTGCACACGGTGTCTTTGAACAAAGGGGCTAACGATATAGCTCATTGCTAGCATTCGGTTCCATGTCATTGTCGAGTGTGTTTTTATGGTTATAACAAAGGTTTTCTAAGGGTGTATGAATGAACCCTAAGGGTTTCATACATTGATGGGACATTAATGTTTACTCATTATTACTAAAAATAAAGCTAAAGCTTTTATTTGTTAGTGCTGAATGCCCGCTAGCCAAAATGCTATCAGCTCCTGTTAACATCCTGTTCCGGTAATTTAAAAGGAGCTTGTTTTAAAGCATAAAGATTAACCGTTCTGCTCGGCCATCCTCCAATGGTGCTATGAGCCTTATTCCCGCATTAGTATTGAATATTAATGTCAGTTTAAAGGCAATTTTGATAACTTTAGACTTTAACCGATTTAGCGACCCATCGCTACAGAGACCCCAGGCGCCTGGAGGGAGAATCAAATTAATAAGTTCGGCCATAAGGGTTAAATGATTTTACTGAGCAAATCAGTCTTTAGAATAATATTTACTCAAAATAATATTCTGGTTAACTTGGGGCTCTGCATTGTGAATGGATTGAAACACATGCCGAATGTTTTTAACTCCATTCCAGGCTTTTTGGAATCAGATCTGCAGTGAACAAGGATTCACTGAATTATTCTGATTATGATAAACCACTTTTGTTTTGTCTTTTGTTTGTTTTTTCATGTAAATAGTTCCTTAGTTTAGCTTCAGAGCTGTGGAACTCTGTAGCTTCTCCAGGTTTGTGATGGACTTCTTGGTTTCTTTCCTGATTAATGCTCCAGTTTTATGATCATATGACATATGATTATTTTAAATAATCTAACCAAGAGTTAAACTTCTCCACAAAAGTATCTCTGACATGTCTGGTGTTTTCCTTTGTCTTCCTACACATAATTTAGATGAAACACAAGAGGTCTCGATTTAAAAGCAGTGGGATGCACTGGATTTTTATTTTTTTTTAAACCACAAATCTTTTTCTTTATACTTCACAATTATACATAATTTTGTGTTTGTCTCCTACTTAAATTTCAATAAAAAATATTTAGATTCGTTGTTGAAGTGTGATAGAATATTTTATGTAAAAATTCAAAATGTATAAAAGCTGTTAAGAGACACTGTAAGCCTTACATCCTTTATAATTCCCTGTTGTGGATCACAAAGCTCCTATGTGTTTTGGTTTTTGGCTAATAGGGTACCGCTGGAGCTTACGTTGGAGATTAATGTCAAAAGAAAAACGTATTTAGGAACCTCAGAGCTGTCTTGAACTTTAGACAATATATCCTGATCTTCATTTGATTAGTGGTGTTTTGTCAGGCATATGATCGTACAGGGATAGTACAGATATTATATCCTCTTAAGCATCAGCAAATATTTGTCAATTTGTTATGGAAATCCTTAATTATGTTCAAGATGTTTTGGTAGGTGGCAAAAGTGAAATGTAAGTCCATGTCAATGTTGATGCTGTTATAAAATGTGTTATAGTAAGATGAGCTGTCAGTGAATTTGTCACTGGTCTTTATGTTGTGACCTATTTGGTGTATATGTAGAATATAATTGAAATATCCTTTATTTTTCCACAGTCGGAAAATTCAGTTATCCAAATAGCATTCACACTAGGTTCATAAAACATACATAAGAGTATTTGCAAAGCAGATTTCAAGCCAAGTAGGACCTCTGTTTCTCACTCGCATCAATATATCACATAGACAGAGCACGTAGCCCCCCCTTTTTTCCCCACCCCTCTTCACTGACTCATCAACAGCCGCTCAACATGTGTCAGGCTAGCCAGCAGCCTCCATCTGTCTCCCCGAGCGCCAGCCAGCCATGTCCATCCCAGAGAGCCACACAGACTGAGAAAAAGTAATTCCCAAGACAAAGTGCATTATGCCATGCAGCCATTCCCCTTGAAAATGAGAACTCCATTTGGGGAGCTAGGGTAGTTTAGAAGGGGGTGGCCTGCCTGTGTGTCAGAGAGCCAGGGAAACATGGCCCCAGCCATGCAATGGAGAGCTGCATGACTCTAGATAGTGAGAGGAGATTTGTCATCCTCAACCACAAGCTGACACGATGCCGAGCTGATTTAATACAGAAGAACAAAAACACACAAGCTCAGAGATAGGTATATCATTGTACACAGGGAGACATACACTGGGTTGGTGTATATATAGCATACATGTACATAAAAACAAGACAAAGAATTATTAATTTTCAATTGCTGTGCCTAGTGAAAACAAGCCTGCTTCAAACATGTTGACTAAGATCAATTTAGCCTTGCAAAAAATTAACTTCAATTCATCAAATGCATTTTATCAATTTATTTGTTTAAATTTTTCTCAACAACCTCTTGTGCATCCTTCTGTACATGCAATGACAATACAAAGTTACAAAACCTTAACTTGAGGTCTTTTTTTAGAGTGTTTTACTAATAAACATTAACAAGGGACCTAAGGCTTTTTAGGCAATGGCCAAAGGGTCCCAGTGCCTCCACTAGCTTGCTTTCTTCCCATAGTTTATCCTGATGCTGGTTGCTCTCTAGGTAGATGCTGCTCACAACCCTATGACATAAGATACCAGGCAACCTTTTTCCATTATTCTGGGGTTCAGTTTTGATGCTCAAGTGCCTCTGTTTGTGCTTTCAGCTGTGGACACGGATCAGAATGGGTACCTTGATTGACTTTGCAGCATACTGGAATGTATTGTGTATCTCAACGATTTTCTTTCGGAACCAGTGTAACAGTGTTTAGGTTTAAGTTGTAGAATTCCACTTGCTTTCTATGTATCAGTGCAATGGGGAAATAGCCCCCTCCCCTTTCTCTGTGTGGTTGGTTATATGTTGCTGGTCCCTGTAGTCAGTGCCAGTCTGTGAAAGCTGCACGAGAGGTGATTTGCGTTCTTCAGCACACAGTAGAAAAGTGTTAGCAACATAATAAAACATAATTTTTTACTAACTTAGACAAGTACTTTGTAATGATTAGTTAATAGATGTGTGCTTGGCACCAATATCTGTACTTTTAGTTTTCTTAATATTGTAAAACACTTCGTGTGCTAAGTTAAAAGCTAACATAATGCTCTGTTGTATCGTGCTGAGTGAAGCTGAGCCGTTGCACTGATTCAAACCCCGATATGTTCCCATTCAGGTACATCATTTATTATTGTATTCGTCATTGTACATTGAAAATATGAATGTTTTGCTGTAATTACGGCCAATCTGTGAAAGCTGCACGAGAGCGTGCTGAGTGAAGCTGAGCCGTTACACTGATTCAAACCCCGATATGTTCCCATTCAGGAAATAAACTGCCTGACAACCCAGAAACTCGTCTTCATTTAAAAAAAAACTACACAACGCAGAGTCGAGGGGTTACTTGGGCCAGCCTGGTACAGTGGACTGAAGCAGAATCCGGTTACACCAGCGTTAACTTTCTCAACTATTTGAGTGACAGTAGCTCGTCTTTTGGATCCTTTACTTTTGAAGTGTGTCACTGAGACTTGGCTGCACATAGAACTGTCACTGGTTTACTACCATTCCTCCCTCTATACTTCCACATTTATCCTGCTTTTACCACATCAACTACGGCGATAGATTGTTCACATGCTCCCTAAGATAATGGCACCTAATACCAGCTGTTATGCTTTAAGGGTAATTTGTGTAATTCAATTCAGCAGTCATAAAATGTTGTTTTATCAGTCCATTTCCTAATCTAACGGTGGCCCTGAGGTGCAAAGCACTACAACATTAACGACAGCACTACAACATTAACAAAAACATTACAACATTAACGAAAGCACTACAACATTAACAAAAACATTATAACTTTAAGGAAAGCGCTACGACATTAACAAAAGCACTACAACATCAACAAAACGGAAGAGGTACGTCCCAGTGGGAGACCTAAGAAATCGCTGATTGGACTACAGCTCGTTTTACTTTTGAACCGGAAGTTACTCTGGTATGCTTCGTTTTAATAAGAAGCAAAGCAAGCGGGACTACCATAGACCAGGGATTCCCAAAGCGCAAGATTAAAAATGTAATGGTGGTTTGACAGTGTTTTTCCCCACACCATAAAGACGTGTAAATAAACATTTCCTTTGTAAAAACTTAAAATCAAAAACTGCTAATTTAATTAATAAATAAAATGTATTCACATCAAAAATCATTTTTTTAAAAGTCTTCTACACTTCATTTTAAGATGAAGTTATCTTCTTCTATGCATTGTGCTTCATATGCGCACCTAGCTTGTGCCCTCTACTTCATTCATTCTCGCAAATATGCTCAACTGTCTGTAACCAGGACTCGTCTGTTGCCTCAGGAAACTGAGGCAACAGACGAGAGAATGGCGTACCGCGCACGTGAGGTCACCGTCTCAAGAGCAACGCCCCTTTTGCCGCTTTGGTAGGGCATACAGGTAGAGAACGCTCGTAGCAACCAGCAGAAACAGCGATATGACCGACTTTACAGCCATTAAACTTTCGCAAGACGATGTCCCAGGCGCACGGTTTACTGGTCGAACTGTGGAAGATCACACCAACCTTCAGCACAAACGATGGCTTGAGTGTCGAGGGCTTAAAAAGACCGGAAAACGGGCCAAGTTGATCGAACGGTAAGCTTTGTTTGTTTTTTTTTTCTGCGCGGCGGTCATGGCGTTGTCTGCGTTTTTTTTTTGTTTGTAATCACCGTCCAGGGATCGGTATATGTTTAATGTTTGTCTTATTTGAAATGTTTTTGGGTAAGCTATCCTGGTAGCAGGGTATCATGTTAGCGCCTGCTACCATGATAGCCTATATGCTGTCATGGTAGCAGGCGCTTCATTATTAACATGTCGGCCACCAAAAAACTCTTACCTGTTCACTACTTGATGTCGCTGGAATTGGGTCAGGATGTTCTTCGGTTGGGCCCTTTCCTCCAACAAAATGCTTGCTACATATGTACGTGAATTTGGTAACTTTTTCCGGGTTGAACTGTTGTGTAGGCTGACCGCACCGGTGTACCCAGCGCACGCATTTCTCCTTGGCAGTCTTGAAGAAAACATCCTTCATATGCGGCCGATCAGCGTACCTCGAGTCGCTGTTGCACGTTCCATTGCAACAATGTTTAAAAACCATGGTCTTAGACTTGGAAAAAGCAGTCGTTTTATGAGTAAAACCAAGGGTAACGCACAGCTCTTTTACAGCAAAACAGCGGCGGACTATGCAAGTTTGCCCTACTGCGTACCACGTGATGTGACGTCATCGTGACGTTACGTTTCTAAAAATAGCTCGCTCGCGGTACGCTATTGCAATGGATCTGGGAGAAGTTAACGAGCGGGAGTCAGACATTTTCTGTCTCTCTCCTCACTTCAAGTCGTTTACGTCTGTAGAAGGAAAATTGAATTTGGGCTGAAAGTGTTATTTACAAGATTAAATTGAGTGACACAGTCTCTCTTTCGATCGCACAGTGCCTACAAACAGCGCTGCTCATGGTGCCAACTCTGAACCTCTATCAGCACTGACATGCATGATGCACACACACCCCGCTGCAGCCTCCGCTGCTGCTTGGGGGTGGGGGGAGGGAGAGATATGAGAGGCAGACGCGATAATTTTATTTCCACTACCTTTGTTATGATGGTCGTGTTGTTGTAACTGCAACCGATTTTTTTTTTCTTTTTTTATGTTATTGTAGTTGATAATGAAAGGCAGAATATGAATGATCTGATTTACATCCAGGCAATTAAAACACTACAGATTATTATTATTCTATCCATGTTGGTCTTATTTGTGAATGAGGCAGAGTCTCATCAAGCCTATATGGTCCAACATTTTCCCCTCAGCTGCAAGCATACAGGGGTTCACGCTGCGTCTTTACGCATGAGCAGCTGCTGGATTTTACCCTCGTGCGCTGCGCGCGAGTGATAAACAGTGGAGAAAATGCATAAAATAAAGAATGTAAAGGGCTCCTTTAGAGGGAAGAGAAGGAATAATGGGTCTGAGCTGAAGCCCCGATGTTACAAGTTTCTTGAAATGACCCTTAAAAGTGCGCACCTAAATTACATGTAATGTAATTTTGCGCACCTGAATTCAAGCCAAGGCACCACGCCCACTGAAGCACCACTGGTTCTGTGTCGTTAAAAAGAAAAGAGCATGAAACACAGCTACTGACTCTACTATTGATTTTAATTGGGACATTTTGGTATGAGTGGAAAGACATTCAACGTAGTGATAAGGCTGGCCACTGATAAAAGCCCCTGGGTCCGAGGGAAGGGAGGGGAGAGGAGCAGTTAGAGGCACAGAAACACAGCACACGTAGTTAAAAAAGCAGAATTAATAAAAACAAAACTTATAAACAGACTAAGTGGCATTTCAGACTGCATCTGGTTAGGAGATAAGTTTTCTGATCCAGCATGCAGCCATGACTGGTTCTGAATGAAGGCTTCATCTGGGAGCCGCTCTCCCCCCTTGCCTCCTGCTTCGCACTTTCACTGCTGGGTAAGACCAAAAACTCATGACTCTGATCACTCTTCTTGCTGCTCTGTTAACATGTACTGCAGCAGAAATAAGATGTGAAAGAAGCTGAACCAACTCTGCAGAAGGCGGGTTTAGACTGAGCTCTGGATGGACAGAGCTGTGAACGGATCATCCGTTATTGTTATTTTTATGCGTGAGAAATGCCATGTGTGTGTGAGCGTGTGAAGTTACTGAAATGCGTGTGTCACACGGTCAATGTAATCTCGAAGAGTTGTAGTACGGTTTGGATCACCGAGAACATTCATGTTTTTAAAAAAAAAACACATTAAAGCCAGAATAACATCCGGTTCAAAAGTAAAAACCAGCTGTAGTCCAATCAGCGATTTCTTAGGTCTCCAACTGGGACGTACCCCTTCCGTTTAGTTAATGTTGTGTAATATTCGGTCCTGATTCCTGTTTACGATTTGGTTAAGTTAGCCTTTTCCTGCCTTACGGTTTATTTGTGTTTTAGGTTCTGAAGTCCGGTTTAGCCTGTTCATTATTTTTGTTATCTAGTTCGGATTTTGTTCTGTGCTTTGTTTTCATTCTTATCCTTGGTCTTTTGTTTATTCCCCAGCTCCTGTCAGTTCTGTAATTGCTTCCACCTTTGGATAATTAGTTTTCACTCGACTCACCTGTTTGTCCGTTTATTTAAGCCCCACTTCCTCTTCAGCTAGTTGGCGGTTTGTCTCACATTCACACGTCCATGCCTATGCTCCCGTTCCACTACGTTTGCACTCTCTGTTTTTGGTAAGAGCTCCCAGCACCTTGTTTCTGTTTTGGATAACCTGTTCTGTTTTTTCTGCCCAGTCTGTTCGCCTGCTCCCGTCAAGTGTGTCTGAATGTCTGCCTTACCCTTGTTTTTGGATCCTGTTTTGTTCGCCTCCCCTTCAATAAACCCAGTTAAAGAAACCACCATGTTTTGGCTGAATACCGGGTTTTGTTCCACACCAATCATTACATGTTGTAGTGTTTTCGTTAATGTTGTAGTGCTTTCCTTAATGTTGTAGTGCTTTTGTTAATGCTGTAGTGCTTTTGTTAATGTTGTAATGTTTTTGTTAATGTTGTAGTGCTTTTGTTAATGTTGTAGTGCTTTGCACCTCAGGGCCACCGTATAATCTCCATGTATCTTAAAACCTCTGTTCAACCAATGAGTATTTAAACGGTGTATGGAAATAAATAAAGTGAGGAAATAAATGGCTTGACCTCTAGAAAGATATGCAGTCCAGGCAAAGATGACTGCATCTGGAAATAACTAAAATGTATACTTGTCATACTGACAACATGTAGTGCTACTTAAAGCCACTTCCTTACTCATGCATAACAATAGAAAAGATCAGATTATGTCGGACAATCACATTAGCATTTATGTGTAAGAATCAGACATGAACAATGGTTTTGCACCTAAAAAGCACTTTCATATACTCTTCACACCTACTTCTGTTATGACATCTATGTTGTCTACTGGGAAATAAGAATGCCAAAGTACTAGAAGATTACACTATTCAAATATGCCTCTTCTCAATGAACAAATATCTGCATGTTATGCCAGAAAACAGTTTGAATATGATTATTATTACTACTTATAATTTGTTATTATATTTTTAATAATAGGTCATTCAAACTCAAATGGTAGCTATAACAAATATGGTTCAAATGGTGGTGATCCCGGGGCTATGAGCTTGTGATGATTAATACCAATAATGCATTTATTAATTAGCTGTTATGAACTCATTTATGCTGGAACAAGGTGATCTGATCGGTTTCTGACCGATGAGATTTATCCAGCAAGCGTTGAGAACTCAAATTATAACTGCAATTAGAGTTTAATCCTTACTTCTTTATCACCAATCCAATGAAAATGTCTCTGTATTAATCTCAGATGTTAACTCAAAAAGAGGTAATTCTGTATCCTAAAAGACCATGCAAACTCTGGATCGAAACAAACACAATTACTATTCCACACGTTATTATTTATTGAACCAAAACAACTTCCTGTCATAGTAATTATTCTAATTCAATAACCTAGGAACTCTACTCACTACTAAACTAGACATGAAAAAGAAAAATAAGTGAAAATAAAACAAGTAAAAAATGGAGTAAAATGAGAGGTAGTGAATCTTACTTCAACTCAGAGTTGTTTGAACATCACATTCAAGACGTCAGTACTTTACGTAGCAGCATTGAAAGACACGCTTTGAGAGACTGGATGGGCGCTTCAATGTTTTTCAACAAGCTAGCTAACAGCTTAGCAACGCTGCACCTTCCCAAGATGGCGACAATGACGACACATAACCTACAACCTTGCGTAATGTGTAAGGGGGAGGTCCTAATGACGTATTTAGCGCCTACGCTAGTGTGGGGTGTGCCTTGACCAGGGAGGCAGTCTACACCTGAATGAGGAATTCAAAGAAAGGAGTGCGAATTGGAAAGTTACGGACACAAAGAGATTGAACTGAGATAAGGAAAGAAAAAGGGGGTAAAGAGTGGGGATCGGTTCTCGGCGGAGCCAGCTTATAAAAACCACAAACCAAACACAGCCAAAATCACTTACCAAATACATGCACATACATCAGAAATATCCAGCAGCTAAAACAAACTCCATCTTGGAGTAATTAAGCATTAAAATAAATCCTAATAGGTTCTGCCCAGGCACAAAATATATCACCTTATGGGTGAAAAAGAGAAATAAAAAGGGGAATCTTTTCTTTACTCTGACGTTGCCTCGGCGGGTGTCCTGGTCTCGGGTCCGCGAATCTGGTCTCAGACTCTGTCTCTGTTTCTGCTGAGGCAGCGCTGCAGCCCGCAGGTGAGGGGGCGGCGGCCCAGTCTGCAGCTGATGCTGCACAGGTAGATGATATGGAGTATGATAGTGATTCAGATACTGTTTTAATCGCAGATTCCCAAACATCCAGTGGCAATTTGTATACTTTAGAATAAATCAATGTTTTCCTTGATGAAACATTTGGAAAACATGTTAAAGTTACTGATTATTTTCCTGATGTGGAAAAATAAAGAGTGCACAAATGGTGCAGAAAATAGTTGGTTTTGAAATGCTTGATGAAAAGAAGCGATTCCGTTTAAAAAAAGCATATGACAAATGTCCGGAGGCAATCATTGGTAAAAAAAGGAAAAGGTTCAAAACGGTTAAAAATTCAGAAATAAGGTTATGATTATAGAACACTGGGTGGTCTTTTCTTTACTGTCTTTGTCTATCCTTCCTTTCCGTTTCACCTGTATGCGTAATATCAGAGTGGGATCTTTAAACATCAATGGTGGGAGGGATCCACATAAAGTTTGGAGATGATCATTCAAAAGAAGTTAGATGTTATGTTCTTACAGGAGACACATACAGATCATGAAAATGAGATAGAATGGGGTATCAGTTGGAAAGGGAATAATTTTTTGTCTCATGGGACCAGGTCATCTGCTGGTGTAGCGATTTTATTTTCACCAGAATTGGTTGCTAATATATAATATCACACACTGAGTTAGTCCCTGGCAGGGTCCTGGTGATTAGAGCAGAAATGGAAAGATTTTCGTTTTGTTTTATTAATGTTTATGCACAAAATCAAGGGGAGGGCAGGATTAGGACATTTGAGAAAATACACATTTTTTTGCGGCAGTTTAACCAAAATGAGTGTGTTGTGATGGGTGGGGATTGGAACTGCACTACTAATTTCACTACAGATAGAACAGAGGAAGAACCTCATTTTACATCATCTTTTAAGTTGGCTCAGTTGATATCAGAGCTGAATTTGGTTGATGCTTGGAAGAATCAGCACCCTCAAGATAAACAGTACACATGGGTAAAAGTAAAAGATGGAACAGTTAGTGGGGCTAGATTGGATAGATTTTATATTTCTGATATTCATAGAAATAGACTACCCAACTGCCAAATTTCTCCTGTTGGATTTTCTGACCATCATTTAGTTCATATGGATTTGTGTCTCTCATCCACTACTAGATGTAAATCGTATTGGCATTTCAATATAAACTGCTTCAAGACATGTTTTTTTGTCAAAGTTTTAGTAATTTTTGGCAGTTATGGAAAGTAAGAAAGTCAGATTTTACATCTTTAACTGGCTGGTGGGAGGTAGGAAAGGCTCAGATAAGAGCATTCTGTCAACAATACACTAGTCATTCTACAATTAAAATTAAGAAGGTGATTCAGAATTTAGAAAATGAAATAACACAATTGGAAAATGATTTGCTCACAGATGTTACAAATAATGAACAGCTTAAACAAAAGAAAGATCAGTTAAGTCGATTTTTGCATGAGAGGGCTAAAGGGGCTTTGGTTCGGTCGAGGTTTGTCAATAATAAAGATATGGATGCTCCTACATCTTTCTTTTTCAACCTAGAGAAGAATATTAGTCAAACAAAACAGTTGATTGACCTTCGGCTTCCAGATAGAACTGGGAGTGCTCCTCGTCAGGCATCTTGCCATCATCCTGCCGAAAAGCTGTTTTCTCTTTGCTTCCAAAAAAAGGAGACCTGACTTTGTTAAAAAACTGGTGACCTGTTTCCCTCCTTTGCATAGATTATAAATTATTTTCTAAAGTACTTTCGAATAGACTGAAGAACATTCTTGAATCCATTATACATAAAGATCAATCATACTGTGTACCTGACAGATATATTATGGATAATCTTTTTCTTTTAAGAGACTTGATAAATATCTCAAAACTATATGAAATTGATCTTGGCATTATCTCCTTGGATCAGGAAAAAGCTTTTGACAGGGTTGATTATTGTTTGCTGTTTTGTACATTAAGGGCTTTTGGTTTTGGTGATGGCTTTATTTCTTTAGTGGGTTTATTGTATTAAGAAGTAGTTTGTGTTGTTAAAATTGGAGGAGGATTAAGTTGTCCTCTTAAGGTTCAGAGGGGTATTAGACAAGGATGTCGTCTTTCCGGACAATTGTATTCTATTGCAATTGAACCCCTTTTACATAAACTGCTCTGTTTTAACTGGTGTTATTCTTCCAGTTATCCCTAATCATTCAGGTTTAGTGGTCTCTGCTTATGCTGATGACATAAACATTTTTATTAGAAACTCCATTGATAATACAAAACAATATAATTTTAATTTTATTAATTTGGGCATTAGTATGCAACTTTTAACGGATTTGTATGAAACTACCGATTTGCTGTTTGAATGATTCCATGAATAATTTTCTGTCCACTTGGGAGCATATACAGAACAATCAAATGTTATTCCCAGATAATCAGTTGAACCTTTACAGTGGGATAAAAAAGATGAGACTGTGACATTATGGAAAGGTAATATACCCGGTCATGATAAAGCAAAACACTAAAATTACAATTTGCAAATGCACTCAGTGACAAAGACCTTATTTTGTTGCAGTTGTCCTGGAGACTGATACGATTGAAATTTAAAGTACTTCTTGATTCTGAGTTCATACAAGTTGCTAAATGTTAGAAAGTTCACATATTATTATGACCTGAGGATTTTTTTAAAAAAATTTGATGAAAAAGTGGATTTTTAAGGCTTTTTTAGCTCAAGGCTCATAAAAAAATGTTGCGTGACCGATGACGTAATATGTGGGTAGGCGTTGATCTGTTGACATGGTAACAAGATACTTCCTGGTTGCAAACTTGCTTTCTCAAAGACAAATAGACGGATTAAACATGGCTTAAAAGTGTGTGGCTTATGGTTGGTAAAATACCAACAAGGATAATGTCTCTTTACACACATTTCCGAACCCAAAAAGTCCCGGTGTGCGAAATTCAGTTCCCCTGTGAAAATCTGTTCCCCTCTGTGTTTGGAGCGCTGCAGCCAGAGAGGCGGGGTTTCACGGAGCTTCTGATCGGTTTCTTGGTAAAACAACTCATATAATCATGTCAAGATTGTAACATTCAGTTTAATCAGCAGCTGTTGTTTACAAAATTGTAAAATAAAAATAAATAAACGCAGCTGAAATGTCCATTCTCTCCTCTCCTCCACACTCATCGCGCAGTGAAGCGGAGAAATCTCGCCGTCATCACAGCAGCTTGCTGAGAAGCGACATGCTCTCTACACTACCTCTCTGCACGGCGCTGCTGTGCTGAGAGGTAGTGAGCGGCATGGGGGTTCCGAACCGAAAGGGCTATGGGTCTATCCCCACAGCCCTTTCGGTTCAGAACCCCCACCCCTGGAGAATATCAGCGCCACGGCGCAACAGATAAATGCGCGTCCGCTCTCAGAGCGCTCACGTCTAGATTATTTAGTAAAATTCCGGGAACACATAATGCTGAAATGAATGTTATGGTTTGTGCTAAATGTACATCTTTTATATGTGCTGTTTTGGCGGATTTCAGCCGTCATAAACGATGCCAGACAATCGAGTTTCAACGAGTTGTTTCTGTGTTTACATCCGAATGGTCAGCCATGACCGCGATTATGAGCACCAATTCCAATTATACATTAGCAAACCATTCCGTTTATTCTCCTAAAATGTTTTTCTCAGACTTACCCGAGTCGTAACAGACGCTTGCGTTGTCTTTCGTGTTAAAATCATCACTTTGTGAATCGCCATCTGAACTTCTCGTGGTGTTCTCCATTGAACTCTCTGTAGCGTAGCCTGGGCAACGCCCACAAACTACGTCATCGACCCAAAGTGTGGATTTTCAGCCTAGCGGTCGCCGAGGGGCTATTTTAAGTCCTTAAAAAAAACTTTTAACGGCGCAATCACGATCTTAAAGCTAAATTTTTTGAAAATATTGTCTCTAATGCATGTATTTCCGAGTTGGTCGATCTCAGAATCAAGAAGTACTTTAAGTGTTTTGCCATTACAACCATTAATACATTTCTATGCTTGGGAATAAATCCCAACTTGGAAGTATGGAGGCAGCATTATCATGTTGTTTGGGTATTTTGCTGTAGATGCAACATTATGTGAGAAACATTAGAGAGAAACATTATGTGGATAATGTTGAAGTAACATCTCAAAACAGGAAGTTTATGTTTGGGTGAAAACAGGTCTTCCAATGGACAGTGACGGCAAGCATACTACCAGATTTGTCACGGAGTGGCTTGAGGACAACAAAATCAATTCTTTAGAGTGCCCATCACAAAACCCTGATCTGAATCCCAATGAAATATTTGCGGGCAATTCTCAAAAGGCGTGTGAGCAAGGACGCCAACAGTCTGGACTCAGTTACACTGGTCCCGTCGGGAGGAATAGACCAAAACTCCAGAAAAGTATTATAAGAATCTTAGAGAAGAACACTTAAAATGTCTGAATAAAACTGCACACACACACACACACACACACACACACACACACACACGCACACACACACACGCACACACACACACACACACAAAGTAATGTTCTCAAATTCCAATGCAAACTTTGAGGAACGTAAACAAATACTCCTATCGTTCTGGCATTTAGTAAACAGAAATAATTTTGCTAGGCCTAACTTAGTCTGAATTATTGTCAGAAAGTCAGCGTAAAAAAATGTGATGTGCATTTTACACAGTGTAAGTAAATTATTGATTTCAACTGTACAACTCATCTAAATATTTTGCCAGCTCAGCAAGAAGTAATATCCCCTATCTTGAGTTTTTCTCCTACTATCTGACACATATTTAGGAACATCACAGCGGTATGTTGTAGAAAACAAGCTCGACTCCACATGCTGCCTTGTTTGTCTGTTCCAATGTCTCTCTCTTTGTCACTCACAGCAGGTGACTGGAGAATAACACAAAAAGAAGATTAGTACTCACTGCATGTTGTCTTTATGAATTTCATATGAAAATTATCCAAAGATTATTTAGCAGACATCGATTCTTCCTTGCATGGTATTAATGAAAGCGTGAATTAAACGGACAACGATTAATAGGACATTTAAACAAGAGGCCCATCGAATGTTTGACTAGTCACTAAATATTTATGCTAAAGCTAACTTTGGGTCAGGACTTAAAAAAGAAAAGTATCTTTTAAATCATTATCTCATCTGCTCTGCTCTCATCAAAATCATAGTTATTATCAAGCACCATACAGTATTTGAACCACAGCAAGAATGCTCTGAGTTGAAGATATTTTGGAGCATGTACAATGTGTGGCTGTGATGATAGGAAAAGAGGATCCAAATCCGATTTTTTTCACAACTTCTGCTGCATTGTGATTGAAGTGAAAAAAGGACGCATTTTTTTCTTCTTGGGTGAAATGTAATTGATGAATATCAGCCTCCAGTATAGACTGTCAAAGAAGATATAGTGATAGGGTTTGGAGGAATGAAGGTAAGTAAAATAATTTTTCAGGCAAAGAAATACTACTTCCACCTGCTCAATGACAGGCTTATAAAACATTTACCTTATCAGTGTTCTGCAAAATAAATATCTTGGAGTTTTGATATATTAAATGCAGTTTTTAAGATTACCTTGGAAACCAAGATTACATTAAAGATGCCAGCTTAGTAGATGCATGTTTTTTTACTTGTAAATCGCATTTTATGACATGCAGCAAAATTAAACAACCTCAAGATGGTTTTTCAGAGCTCACACGACATTTCCTACAAATTCGACTTTGGGTGGAAAGGGATGTCTTCATTATAAAAAAAATGACAGAAGAAGAAGTCAATATTTTAATTCAAAGAAAGTTGGTGGGAGACCGTGTCTTGGCAGGTTTACAATTGTGACAAACGCTTTCCATTTTTTTGGATTATATATTTAGCTACCCAGCCTACATTAAACATTTTAAGCAAAACAACTGTGTTTTGTTACCTCCTCCCGGTTTTCTCAGACAGAACACATTAAAATATTTGGCTAAACTAATAAATAAAAGATTTTCTACCCTGCCCTGAACGAAATTATGAAATGTCTTTAAAATGCATGTAAACATAGTTGTTTTGCTTAAATATTTAATGTAGGCTGGGCTGTTATAATATTCTATGAGGGCACCCTGCATGTCAAATAGTGACAAGAAGAGGACACCCTGTGCATCAACTTGTGACTCTGAAGGAACCTGACCAAGCATCAATATATGATGAATAGGGAGTGAGAATGTGTTGACTGCACAGGTGAATTTGGAACGCAATTAAGCCTGGTACAGGTGGACTAGATAAGACTCATTAGTTGAAGCAGAAGACAGGAGAGATGTGGTGGCCCCAAAGCACAAACATGGCATGAGAAAAAGTCATTACACGACTATAACAAAATACAGAACATGTTTACAATCGCTAGGCGTTTTGTTTTAGTTTTGTTTTTCAGCCTTTTCTTGTTGTTTATTATGTTCTCAAGCTCTTGCCATAATCTATTATTAATTTCTTAGTTCAGTTTTGTGTTGCATGCTATGTACATTTTTTTATCTTATTCTTTTTAGATCTCTGGTTATCTTATGCTCTTGGTTAATAGCAATGGCAGCTCCAGAGATTTTTTTCTGCAGGTGCTAAAGGGGGGGGGGGGGGGGGACTAATAATTTTGGTTCCTACATTTCTCAACACACAGACACAAGCACAAACAGAGGTTCACCCAGAACTATGACATCTACAACAGTCACAAATAAAGTGGATAGTGAATATGTGGCATTCTGCTATTCAATTAAGGCATATACAAAAATACCATATGCCTCAATAGTGTACTATGTAAACTGTTATAATAAATTCACTGTATTATGTTTCCCCAGATGTATCTGTATATGTGGAAAATGTTGATCAAGTCAGCTTTTCGGTCAAACTTTGCTGTAGCACTCCCTAACGCCCCATGGTGCTGCCACTGGTTGATAGATTATTTGTGTCTCAGCTTTATAAGTCTACGTTCCTCAGCGTCCTATACGACCTTCTGCCTCAGCTGCTCCTCGTTGTCCTCTAATCGTCACACTGGATTATAATGTCATTCTCCTCACTTCTTTCAGTATTTCAGTTCACTGTTGACCATTGTTTTCTGTTTAAAAAAACAGAAAACTCCATTAGAGTGCTCGTTACTTTCCTGTTTCTATTCGTTTCCGTTCTCATTGATTTGCCTGTGCTCCAAGTTTTCTTTGTGCACTGAGTCCTTTGCTTGTTGTGCTCCCCTGTGAGCTTATATTTTTTTCTTATTTAATAAATCTCCATGTTTATTCCTGTTTGCATGGGGTTTAACTCCTAAACCGCCAAATATGACCGCATATCTCCATCAAAAACATACAAGAAAATTGTAATTTCTTTAAGGTAAAATTAGTGATATTTGTGTGTAGTTACTTCTGCCTGACACCCAAGACCTTTGTCTCTATGTGTTAAAAGATTAGATTATTTTTTAATTCATACCTTATAATAAAGACAACCCTCTTGACCCAAAATGGAATCTGTGTGAAATGTTCAGTGAGCAATGCAAACAACATCTTGATAAGTTATTTAATTTCCAGCATGCCTGGAAGTATGATTTATTAGTAAATATTCATGCATCTACTAAGTGGTGGTAAATCCACGCTGTGGGAAAGCTTTTCTTAGCAGGGACAGGGGAGCCGGTCCGAGCTGGTGGGGAAATGCCTGGAGCTAAATACCAGGCATACCTGGAGGAAAACCTGTTCAAAAAACTTGAGACTGTGGCGAAGGTTCATCTTCCAGAAGGACAGCAACCCTATAAATATTCAGAGTGAAAATGGAATATGTAAAATCAAAGTATATGTATGTGTTATGCCCAATTTAACTTAAAACTGAGTATCCTTTTTCTTCTATGTCACAGTGATGCACTAAGTTATGGTAATGCATCACATAATATCCCATTAAAATAAATTGAAGTGTGGTTATAACATAGAAAAGTGTGAAGAAGTTCAAAGTGTATGAGTACTTTTGCATTGTGCACACAAACCATAATCAGACTTGTGCTAATATTCATCCTTTTTCTTGTCTTCATGTATTTAACATTAATATCAAAATGTTGTGTCTTGCAATGTCCAGTGACCCTTTGTCCCATAGAACTAATTAAACATCCACTACCTTGTGTTATTGTGTACATTTGCCATCTTACTGTTGTTTAATTTTATGGAGAGCATGACAATGTTATCTGAGGCTAAGTTTTGTCCTGGATGTAAGAGCTTGCCATTGTTTTGTTGTGAAATCTCTAAACGAATAGCAAAAATCTCCAGCAGGTATGACTGCCTTTCCTGTTTCAAGTCTTCTGTGTATTAGTAGCAAGCTCAGTAATGATGTTGCTGGGGAAAGATCAGGCCATAAAACGATTTTTGCTGACAGCAATGGTAAAACCATTTTTTTCCTTATTTCTAGTAATCTTGGGGAAAAACCATTTGTTATAGCACCCTATGAATTTTGCATAAGGTTTGCATTAATCACAGACCTCTTTGGCTGTAGGTCCTCTCAGTTTAAAGATGGTTTATTGTGCAGCTGAAGTGCAGACTGTTTCGGGGGAATGCATTTTCTAGCTTTGCTAATGTGACCTGGTTTGCATATTTAAGGGAACCACTACTTTCAAATGTACATTTGTGTTGGGATTACAATGCAAGGGATTGAAGTGCTGCATAGTTCAACTATTTGAGGTGGCTAAATAAATCTGTGATCATTTTAAGCCCAGGAAGGCCACAGATGTGATTAATATCTAAAGCAAAGGAACAACAATGTGTTTGTTGGTGCATATCCTTACACTGATGTTATTAAAATCAATGTATTCACATTTTTTCTTGCTGGAATGCATGTGTAAATCTCTTAGCGAATACGTCTGTGTACATCTCCCTGCGTCACAAAGGTTGTGTGGAGCAGATTAACAGCGTTATGCTTTATCCTTTTGTGAACCACTTGAGGGTGCTATGCCATAAGCTGGTTGAATATGCTTATTATTATTATTAATTATAATTTGGTATTATAATTTAAATAATAAATCATTCAACTCAAAATTTCGCTATAACAAATATAGTTCAAATGGTGGTGATGTTAGCTATAAGCTTATAAGTATTTATACCACTAATGCATTAGTTAACTTTCTGTTATGAACTCATTTATGCTGGAATAAATGATCAGGTCGGACTGTTAACCGACCAGGTTTATCCAGCAGGCTGTGAGAACCCCAATGTAACTGCAATTAGAGTTTAAATCCTTATTCCTTATCACCATCCAATGATATTGTCTCTGTATTAATGTCAGATGTTAACTCCAAAGGAGGTTAGCTCTGATTTCTGAATACCCAGGCAACTGTGAATTGGACTGAACACAAAACAATGTCTATTCCGCAGTGGTTGGTTTTATTGAACCAAAAGCAATTCCCTGTTACAGTAATTCTCTGATTCAAACAACTTTGGAATTCTTACTCATTACTAAACTAAAACATGCAAAATATATATGTGGAAATAAAAAAACAAAACAAAAATAAACAATGGATTAAAATGAGCGGTTAGCAGATCTTAACTTAACTCAAAGTTGTTTAACACCGCCCTCGAAACATCGGCATTTCACGTATCAGCATTGACAGACAGAACAGCTTCGGGAATCTCACTGGACGCTTTGATGTCTTACACAAAGCTAGTTCAGCTAAGCTACCTACAGTCCAGATACACGTGACCGTCCCAAGATGGCTGCTACGATGACGTATGAGGGGAGGTCCTAATAACGTAACCACGCTTACGCTGATGGGACAATGCCTCGTTTCGAGAGGGGGGGGCTAACTAGGAGTTTAAAGCAAAGCCCGCGACTTGAGCTCGGACAAAGAAATTAAACTGATAAGGAGCGAAAAGAGAGAGAGGGGGGGAAGCAGGGAAGAAGATGAAAAGAGATAAATCGGTAACCCACGGCGGGGTTCTTGATGGATCACAAATCAACACAGCAAATCAATTGTAAAATGCATGTACATACAAAGAAAATGTTCATCAAAATAATTCCAACTTCGTCGTGGAATAAAAGCATTAACCAACACCTACAAAGTTCTACCGCCTGCCCAGGCACTTCTAAACACCCTGTTGGTGAGACAGAAATGAAAGGGGAAAAACCCCGTTACTTTGAGTTGCCTCGGGGCTGGTCCGGAACGCTCCGAGTGTGGCTTTCTGGACGCGCTTCGACGAGCGTTGTTGTCCACAGGCTGCAGCGGGACGGGGAAGAAGCTGCTTCGTTTCTTCCTCCGGGTTCAACAGTCGCTTTGTTGGCCAGACAAAAGCGGGGTCCTCTTCGATCAGTGGGAGATGCGGCGTCTCTCAGTCTTTTGATCAGAGGGAATTTAAAAGTACTTATTTAAGTCGACCTCCTGTTATAAAGCAGGGAATAACCGTTGCGTCGAAAAATCTCGGTCCAGCGAGCAATCGAACACGTGGCGTGGGAATCAGCTGTGCGTGTCTTCTCGGGTTGGCTAAAAGCCAGGGAAGAAGGAAGCTCATCGTGTGTGATCGGCTTTTATAGCCATCACATAGCAACCTTATCTTGATCGGCGGCCATTTTGCCGTGTTGCGTGATGGGAGTTGGTGGCCATTTTGACCACATTGCATCATGGGTAACGCAGTCCGTTACGTCCCGAATTGATGCTGTTTCCTTGATCGGCGGCCATTTTGCCGTGTTGCGTGATGGGAGTTGGTGGCCATTTTGACCACATGAGTTGGTGGCCATTTTGACCACATTGCATCATGGGTAACGTAGTCCGTTACCGCTTTCTGTCACGTCTGAACTGGCACAACATACCCCCCTTTAGCTTTGAAGAGTGGGATGCTGGTCACAGTCTTTAAAGCTACAACCAAGTCCATTCTGGCGTGACGAAAATCCGTTGTGCATGAGTGGAACAACCTAATAGTCTTTCTAGTAGTCCATTGGGATTCATGCAGTTCAGTTCATCATCCAAGAGGAGGAAAAACAAAGCATTCATTGTGCCTGGGTCAGTGACCTAGCCTGGGCAGGACTAAGCTATAGCTAGTCATTTCTATTGGCTAATAAGACAACAATAAAGTAATAAAAAAAAAGAAATGCAAACTTCACAATCACCATTGTCAATACATTCATTGGTCATCAGGTTTGAACTTTGAACCAAAGAAAGGAGAGAGGGAAAAAGGGAAAGGAAAGAGACCGCGGTTCGTACTCTAATCAGCTTATGGCCTTCAAGGAGCTGGTGCTACGAACCTGGGAGCGACAAAGGTGAGGGCGTCAATCCTGATTTGCAACTGTTTGATCTGCTTGTATGCTGCATACGCCATCGCGGTAGTGATGGCCCATCCAAATACAAGGAGAACCACAATAATGGTCATAATGTGAGTGTCGGTCGGCTCTGTAGCTCTGGGGAAGCGAAGCAGAGGGACCGAGCTCAACTCTGATGGAGTGAGACTGAATTTAATCAGCTGGGTGCCTGCAAGTAAAAGCTGTCTTTCAATGCCGACATTCAATACTGATTTAAGCCTATACACATTAGCTCTTTCAATGATGGGAAGGTTTAGCATAAATCCTATCTCCAAGTTGTCAGGATTTACAAATATCGGAATTGCACTACCTAGGCTGTACGCCAGGTGCGTTTGTGGTGGTTGCAGTGTTTCACTAGAGGCAGATTTGAGAACCTTTTCAACCAAATCTACTGGTACCAGGTACGGAGGAATCCGTCCTTCAGCAAGGCTATTTATGGATGAACTAACCTCTCGAGTGAGGTCCTGCATTAAATCTCTAACAACCTGAGTATACATCATGTCATTCTTTACCACTTCTGTGAGCGTTTCCAAAGCAATGCATGGTGTTATGGCTGAGTGTGAAATTATAGACGTGAAGTTATGTATGGACACTTGCTTTATTAGTGCATGTTTAAAGTGTCCTGATTGAACATGCACTTGTCCTATTTAATGCTATGCATTGTTCTCTTCGGCGGGGGCGGAGTTAGGCTCCGTTCCCTGTGAGGAGAGTTTGGTGGACGGTTTAATTTGGTTCGCATGAACCCATTTGTACTCTGGACTTTGCATGCGGGCTTCTAGGTTCTTTCGAGGCCACGCGAAAGTCGTTTGGAGACAGTCTTTTAAGTCAGTGACGCACTGGTGTGCAGTGTAGACGGTTGTCACACTGACGTCTTCGGGTTGGTAGATGAGATTCAGGGGAAGTGTCCTTTGTCTTCCTGTCATCATCTGGAAAAGTGTCACCCCTGTGGAGCATGGTGAAGTAGAGCGGACTAGCATTAGGACCAGGGGAAGCTTTGTATCCCGGTCCCTGTCATGGCTGCTGGCATGTTCCTTTGACATGCTGGCCACGGTGCAGTTCATTCGCTCCACCTGTCCGGATGACTGTGGGCGGTAGGTGATGTGGAATTTAACTTCCACACCCAACATGTTGAAAAGCACGGTCATAATGTTTGACGTTCCTCTGTCCGAGTCGATGGACAGGGGAAGGCCCCACCGGCTGAAAACGTGATTTAGCAGCAGGGCTGCTGTGGTGACAGCGGTGTCATTCGGTGCCGGCAGACATTCGACCCATTCTGTGAAACTGCCTGTTATTGTCAAAAGATATCTGTTACCTCTTGACGATTTGGGGACTGGACCGATCCAGTCAGTCTGCAAATGTGACCACGGAAATGTAACCCCCCTTTGCTGAAGCAGGGCTCGGTCTAGTGGCCGTGTGGGTTGTAACTGGCTGCAGGTTAAGCAGCCTTGTACATACTCCTGGGTGTCCTGGGCCGTTAAGGGCCGGGACGCCACCTGTTGGAGAGTTTTCAGATTAGCTTTGCAGCTTCTGTGTTCTCCTACTGGTGAGTCATGGATGTGTGTCAGTGGGATCCCAAGTTCGTTTGAATCTTTGGGCTGAATGGGCTGAAACTCATAAAACAGCTCCTTAAGTGCTGTTTCCTCTGTTTCAGTGGTCAGTGCATCAGCTTTTTCCAGCTGTTGCATAATTTCTGTTTCGAAACCAGGGTAGGGCTCAGTGGGTGAGTCCCGGTCTCCTGGTTGATTTGGTGCTGGTTCTGTTGGGTCGGTTGCTATCGCATACACCAACAGATTTCCTTCAGCTTCAAGCGTTGCACCACAAATGGATCCAGCAGGCCGAGCTTCATGTCGCCTGATTTGGATCATGCTGGAAGGAAAGGTAAACACGGTGTCTGGAGAGTCCTGTCTGCCAGTCAAGAATAAGGGCAGGTCTCCGATGACGGGAATGCTCAGCTCAAAGTCGTGGAAAGAGCTTTCGATGAGCACCCCAAGAGGTTTCTTCGCCACCACTTGGATCGGCATGCGAGTTGGATTCTCCACTAAAAGGTAAGCTGAGCGGTTGTTCAGCTCAAGCAGGGGTGTGTCAGAGGATTTGGAAATCGGCTCTGTGGAAGGCAGAAATGGTGCTAAAAGTTCTTTGGGCTCCTCGGAGCATGTCACCTGGTTGATAGGGACGGACAGTCCACTTCCAGAAGTGAGGGACTTGGGAGTCCCTACTTGGGCCCAAAGATGACCATGATAGCAGTCAATGAGTGGGGCTAACCTGTTCAACAGGTCCTGACCCACAAGAAAAGGTTCTGTGTCCAAAGTACATATGTAGATGGGGTGCACCAGGGTCATGTCACGGAAAGTGATGTCTAACCACGCCCGTTTGGTGATGCATGACTGATCCTGAGTGTAGCTGGTGATGCCCACATTACAGGTCTCCACCTGGAACGGTTTCCCAAGAGACACCATAGCTCTGGTCACCTCATCAAACAAATCTGAGCACATTAGACTGATCTCGGAACCCGTGTCTAAAAGAGCATTTGCAGTTACACATCCTCCGATAACTGTCGAGCAGTATAAGCGGTGTGCATTTTCATGATGGTTTAGCTCACCTAGAAACCTTAGAAAAGGGGCTTTCTGATCACCTGCTGATGGGATCTTAGAAGGTTGTTGTTGATTTTTCGGTTGGTCCCCCCCCTTAATCAGATAAACTCTGTTAGAAGGGGAAGCCTGCTCCACGCCTAGTCATGCTGGCAGGGGTTTTGGGCCTGGCTTACCTGGAGGGTCGGCAGGATTGGATGTTGGCTGGGATGGCTGCGGCGCGATCTGATGCACTGTTTCGGCTAGCAACCTGCGAAAAGTCTCCTCTATCTCCTTTCTCATTGACTCCTCCATGCGCAGGTTCCAGCCTTTGTTGTCATGTGTGCTTTTCGACCTTTCTGGCCTGTCAGTTTGCTTACCGTATCGAGCTGGATCCGGCCTGTGCCATTTTTGAAACCTCTCACCTTCCATGCTGCCATGCTGACCTCTCCTATCCTGGGAAGCTTTCTTCTGCTGCGGCTCAAAACCATGTTGCTTCTCAGGGCCAAATCTAGTTTTAGGTTTGAGGGGAGGCATCTCATGTCCCTCCAGACCTAAACTCTTTTCTGGTTCGGCTTGAATCTGCAGAACCTTTTTATCACTATCGGCTCCTTTGTTGGGCCGGACACGTGTTTCCCATGCCACCTGCGCGTATTTCCTGATTTCCTGCATGGTAAGTTTCTTGGTTCTACAGTGCATGGTAACCTCATAACGCACGCTTTCATGAAGATTATGGAGGAACAAAGATTTGAAAGTGTGGTCTTCCTCCAAGCCGGGAGCATTTCGTCCCTGAAAGTAAGCAGCCCGCAAGCGACGGTAGTACGCTTTTGGTGCTTCAGTTCTCTTTTGCTGAATTGCAAAAGCTCCAAGAGTTGCAGAAGCTGGGTCTGTAAACACAGAATATTCTTCTCTTAAAGCCTGACAAAGAGCTGAATAACGGTCACGTGTAGCTGGAGGGAGGCTTTCTATGAAAACATGGACACTTCTGGACGTGGTTTTCCAGATAAGCTTCAACTTTTCTCGAGCTGAGGGGCTATATAAGTCTAGCAGACAGCGCTCTACCTCTCTGAGATAGTCATCAATGGTGGATTCTGTATTGCTAGGATCAAAACGCTCTATGTCTCGGGCCAGGGACTCAAGTTGACGCATCCGCAGTCCCTGTTCAGGGATCGGAGCTGGTCCATCTGAGTCCTCTCCTGACGACTCTTGCCTGTGGTAACCACGATAGGAGGGAGGCTCCAGTTCTGACCACCTACCTGGCGGAGGCGGCCGTTCGTGGGACGCAGGGGGACCCCCCCTGTCATGAACTCTTGTCTGTGGACGCAGTTCAGAGGAGTGGGGTTCACCTGTGTCCCAGGAACGGTGCTCTCGTCGCCCTGGTGGGGGGAAAGATCATAGCGAGCCGTGTCAGGGATCAGGTGGGAAGCAGGTGTTTTCCCATGATTTACATCATGTGGATCAGTCCTGATTGCCACCGTAAGTTGTTTAGGCATTTCTTTCTGTATCACACTGCTATATCTGTCCTGACCTTCGCTTACCCTTCGCTCAGAAGGTGTCTGAGGGCCCAGTTCATCCAATGTCCTCCAGGTGTGATCTCCATGTTTTCCTTTGGAGTTCTCACACTCAGATCCTTCTGTCTGCAAGCTAATGCGATCCTCCTCTCGCTCCTCTGTGGGATGACAGCTGCCCTGAACACTTCTCTGTTCTAGCTCCCTGATTCTTTCCTCAGCTAAAGCACGCCTCTCAACCTCTCTGTTACGCAGATTGGTCTCTAGCGTTAACCTTCGGTGGTATAACGCAGTTAATTCACCCAAAACATCTGCTACCAATCTATGTTTAGGTTTGCTCTGGACCTCCTCCACCAATTCCTGAATTCTCCTCTCACAGTCTCCTATGTTAAACTGATTCAGACGGGTTTGTTTGTCCGGTGTCATTTTAAGCAGTGAGCTAATGACATCCTGGGCCTCCATTCCAATGGAATGGTTTGGACCTTCAGCTCCTTCAGACCTAAACACTGAGGAATCTTCACTATCCATTCTGTGTCAGCTATGGATAACAACACAACAAGTAACACTGTAGTTTAGCAGAGCGCTAAATGACAGACAACAAATAACAACGCTGTATTCTAGCTTAGCACTAAGCAACAACGCATACACTTTAGTTTAGCTCAGCGCTAAACAACAACTGCTAACACAACTGTTAAGTGGCTTCACTTTAACTGTTAACAGCAAACACGCACTATGACTCACACTACTGCAGGAAGTGGGTTCGATTACGTGCGTTTAATTAGGCTGCGCAGGGGAAAATCAACCCTGCGACTTACAATTCCTATGTTTTAGGAACGGTTAATATGCTTGTTTAACTTTGAGAAAATTAACTTTGAGTGACATGGACCACTAACCTTTCGGCCAGTAATTAAATGATAAAGCTGTGGCTTTGTTTGTGATGTAAGTTATTTAAGAACAGGTGCTCTACACATGTGTGGAAAATAGCAAAGTGTTTTGGAGCTTCAGAGGTGGCAAAGAATGACAGTTAAAAACCGCTAAATTGCAACCTTAGTTTCAAAATCACAGCTCAATTTTGACCACTTATGATGAGCAGAAGGGGATAAAGGAGAAAAAAAAATGAATAAAATAAAATTAAAAAAAGACAAAAGGGCGTAACCGTAAGGTAAGTTTAAAGAAACTGACTTTCAAAACTGTCCCTCCGGGACACTGAGCGATCTAAGCTGTCTTTAAAACCGTGACTGCAACTACCTATCCTGGCCACCAGATGGAGGCAAGGTCTCTCTTTTCAAAGCAGAACACGACACAGACTCTGATTGACAAGTAGCAGACGCTGGCTGCTGTGTATTTCAATCTAGCTGACTTCCAGTCCAGAAATCAATATTCAAACCTCAGGTTAACAACCTCAAACCACCACAAACACGTATATATTTAGTAATGATACCTCCTTAATCAATTATGACTGAATAGTCCTTTTGGCAAGGTGAGCAGTCAAAATGCTGGAATATGGATTGTGTTCATTAAATTCATAAGTTGCTGGTTATTCGATTTAGTCTAAAGGAACGCCAATAAGTAGACTCGTACTGCCCACACCGGGAAAAGCCAATTTATGCTATGCCATAAGCTGGTTGAATATGCTTATTATTATTATTAATTATAATTTGGTATTATAATTTAAATAATAAATCATTCAACTCAAAATTTCGCTATAACAAATATAGTTCAAATGGTGGTGATGTTAGCTATAAGCTTATAAGTATTTATACCACTAATGCATTAGTTAACTTTCTGTTATGAACTCATTTATGCTGGAATAAATGATCAGGTCGGACTGTTAACCGACCAGGTTTATCCAGCAGGCTGTGAGAACCCCAATGTAACTGCAATTAGAGTTTAAATCCTTATTCCTTATCACCATCCAATGATATTGTCTCTGTATTAATGTCAGATGTTAACTCCAAAGGAGGTTAGCTCTGATTTCTGAATACCCAGGCAACTGTGAATTGGACTGAACACAAAACAATGTCTATTCCGCAGTGGTTGGTTTTATTGAACCAAAAGCAATTCCCTGTTACAGTAATTCTCTGATTCAAACAACTTTGGAATTCTTACTCATTACTAAACTAAAACATGCAAAATATATATGTGGAAATAAAAAACAAAACAAAAATAAACAATGGATTAAAATGAGCGGTTAGCAGATCTTAACTTAACTCAAAGTTGTTAACCACCGCCCTCGAAACATCGGCATTTCACGTATCAGCATTGACAGACAGAACAGCTTCGGGAATCTCACTGGACGCTTTGATGTCTTACACAAAGCTAGTTCAGCTAAGCTACCTACAGTCCAGATACACGTGACCGTCCCAAGATGGCTGCTACGATGACGTATGAGGGGAGGTCCTAATAACGTAACCACGCTTACGCTGATGGGACAATGCCCTCGTTTCGAGAGGGGGGGGGCTAACTAGGAGTTTAAGCAAAGCCCGCGACTTGAGCTCGGACAAAGAAATTTAAACTGATAAGGAGCGAAAAGAGAGAGAGAGGGGGGGAAGCAGGGAAGAAGATGAATAAGAGATAAATCGGTAACCCACGGCGGGGTTCTTGATGGATCACAAATCAACACAGCAAATCAATTGTAAAATGCATGTAACATACAAAGAAAATGTTCATCAAAATAATTCCAACTTCGTCGTGGAATAAAAGCATTAACCAACACCTACAAAGTTCTACCGCCTGCCCAGGCACTTCTAAACACCCTGTGGTGAGACAGAAATGAAAGGGGAAAAACCCCGTTACTTTGAGTTGCCTCGGGGCTGGTCCGGAACGCTCCGAGTGTGGCTTTCTGGACGCGCTTCGACGAGCGTTGTTGTCCCACAGGCTGCAGCGGGACGGGGAAGAAGCTGCTTCGTTTCTTCCTCCGGGTTCCACAGTCGCTTTGTTGGCCAGACAAAAGCGGGGGGTCCTCTTCGATCACTGGGAGATATGGCGTATCTCAGTCTTTTGATCAGAGGGAATTTAAAAGTACTTATTTTAAGTCGACCTCCTGTTATAAAGCAGGAATAACCGTTGTGCGTCCGAAAAATCTCGGTCCAGCGAGCAATCGAACACGTGGCGTGGGAATCAGCTGTGCGTGTCTTCTCGGGTTGGCTAAAAGCCAGGGAAGAAGGGAAGCTCATCGTGTGTGATCGGCTTTTATAGCCATCACATAGCAACCTTATCTTGATCGGCGGCCATTTTGCCGTGTTGCGTGAGGGAGTTGGTGGCCATTTTGACCACATTGCATCATGGTTAACGCAGTCCCGTTACGTCCCGAATTGATGCCGTTCCTTGATCGGCGGCCATTTTTGCCGTGTTGCGTGATGGAGTTGGTGGCCATTTTGACCACATGAGTTGGTGGCCATTTTGACCACTTGCATCATTGTTAAGTAGTCCGTTCCCGCTTTCTGTCACGTTGAACT